>NW_024465113.1:0-127186 GCF_017591425.1 Ochotona curzoniae | reverse complement strand
GCCATATCCTCAGAAGGCAAGAGGATGCCTGTTAGTGGGTGGTCCCTTCCAGCCTTTTTCCCAGGTGGGCACATGTGGAATGGAGCTCCCAGATTCCTCCCACCCTTTGAGTGTCATGATAGACCAGCTAGCTGCCTAATGGCACTTGGACACTGACGGGCTATCCTCATGATTTGCCTCCGTTACCGTGGATCAGCTGCTGAGGCTCAGGCCTGGGCTGGCTAGCTGCCGGGTCAAGGGGGCACACTGCAGTCACCTCATGGAACTGCACCACGAGGACCTTGGGAAGAGCTTGGCAGTGAGCACCACAGCTTCCCAAGTCCTGAGTGTCTGCGCCACAGCCCCAACCTTCCTGGCTGTATAGCCCAAACTACAGCACAGGGCCTGAGGCCCCGTTCCATTCTCCAGGCCCAAACACTTTTATTTTCTGGGTGTGTGGGGCCTCCCCAGGTATAGCACCTGCCCATTTCAGAGAGCCTTCCACCAAGATGGAGGGTGACTCCCAGTGGCAGTTGGACTATTCCATTTATGAGGAGGGGTGAGCTGGTGGCGAGAGGGTGTGTCACAGGCTCTGGTGGGATGGGTTCAGACCTGTATTATGCTGGGATAGAAAGTGTACCAAAGGGGCCATCATGATGCCCTAGCAGTTGTGTGTTGTGGCACCACAGGCCTGTGGGATCCATGTTCCCTGGCTCTCCCTGGTCCCCCATAGCTGGCTCTGCAGTGGTACGCTCCAGTTGCCAGGAGTGGATTGTAAACAAAGCCAGTATTCTTTCCACGGAGGCTGTGGATGGTGGTAGTGGATATTTAACCCTCTTCTCCGTGGATGGAGCCCCCCGGGGCCACCCCACATTTATATGTGGGGTGGTTCCAGGATGAGCTACATGAAGTGAGTCTGGGTGCCCTCAGGGTTATGTAATCTGAGCCAGTGTGGTCTCAGGGTCTGAGGCCAGCCCTCACTGTGGCCAGGTGTATTGTGTGGTTTGCTCCTGTGGTAGAGCAGGACCTGGGTATCAGGAACTTGGTCTACTGGACAACACAAAGTATGGGAATGGTTCTTGAGTTCCAAATGAAGTAGCCTTTTTGTTTTAAAGTTTGAGCGGGGGTCAGTGACACATGGTCCTTCCAACTCTGACAAAGTTAAGGGCAGAAATCCCTAAATCCATGTAGTGATGAAATCTCTTGTCTTGAAAGGACAGCTGAGCTAGCTTCAGAGTTTGGGATTATAATTCATCATCTTCCAATAAAGAGTGCCCCTGAGAGATGCTTTTAAGTGAGATTGTTTACCCTCTTTTATCTTTGTCTTGTTAACAGAGATGATATTGTTAAAGGATAGCGATTATGAATTCCCAGAGGTTTGTTTGTTTGTTTGTTTGTTAGCTTCAGTTTATTATTAGGTAATAGATTTTTCCTGCTTCAGTATTCATGGTAGTAGTTGTTGGCATGTTAAGTGGTATTTCTCTTGCCATGTTTTATTACACACTCTTATTGTTTTAGAAGACCATTTAAACATTGAGGCAGTTGTAATTATTCTGTTTATTCATTTATTGTACTGTAGGTGTGTGTGTGTGTTTGTTGTCTGAGCACCAGCATCAAGCTGTGCAGGGGGAGAGAAGACAAAAATGAGTATAAAACACTAGTATAAAGAATCAAATGCTTACTGAAGCATACACACAACCTGCTAGGGAAATTGAAGGTTGGAAGAGATGGTATTTTCTTGGATGAGGGAAGTCTTTAGGCTGAGGAGCTGGTTTAAGCAGTGGAGGCATGAAGCACAGTGGTGCATGAAGAGAAAAGCAGCTGTGTTAGTGGAGAGTGGGCTCAGGAACTGATGTGTTGGCGTGCTTGCTAGGGACATAGAGTCCAAGTGCTGTAGGTGTTGGGGAGCTGGTTGAAGCCTTTCCGGGAGTTAGACTTGGGCCTTCCTGAGCCTAGGTAAGGATGTAGGTTAGATGTCAGAGAAGCAAAACTCAAGATAGAACTGAAGTGAATGATAACAGAGTGGTAGGGCTAGAGGAGGAAATAGTGAGTAGGCACATAGTTAGGCACTAAAAGTTAAAATGAGTATTACTTCATTATTAGATATGAAGGATGAGAGAAAGAAGGAATCTGGAGTAAAACTGCCAGCTTTCTGGCTCTGGCAATCTAGGCATCCCAACGAGAGGACTAATTCTTTTTCTGCCTCTCAAAAAACTTATCAGGCTTATTTACTTGGTATATATTAAATAAATATATAGAGAGCAGCCTGGCTGCGAGGATTAGAGTTATAAAAAAGATCTTGGAGGGGAGAATACTTGGTAAGTTTTTCCCCCCCTTAGGCAGAAAGGTCTACTGTCTACCAAAGGAAAATTTGCTATAGAGATTTTGGATTGAAGCCCAGAAAGAACTAAGCCTGTAGTTCAGATTGCTCTTTAAAGTGCATTTGTCATCTTCTTCTTTTCCCTGCCTGTGTGCTTTATTTTTCGTAAAGTGGCATCTGGGGCTTGATCCAGAGAGAGTTGAACTACAGAACCAGGTTGAAAGTCTTGAGCTGTATTTTGCTCAAGACCAATGGGAGAGAAGAAGTGATTTCCAAGGTCACAGTTATGGCATCACAACCATGAAGGGCCAAAAATAGAGCTTCCCTTTCAATTTCCCGGGTGTGAAAATAGATCATTCCCTCCTAGATAACAGGAGAAACCCATAGAGTTGGAGTGCAGGGCTTCAGAATCTAAACGCATGGGCAGAATTGTGACATCGCTGATAAAGTTACCTCCCATGACATTGCCCTCCCACACTGCAATACTGGCTGCACCACTTCTGATCCACTTCCTCTGATGCACCTAGGAGAGCAACAGAAGCTGGCCATGTCCAAGCTGGCTTGGACTCCTGCATCCCATGTGGGAGACCTAGATCTGGTCCTAGGCACCTGTCTTCGACCAGACCTAGCTGCCAGTTTTTGCCATTTGGGGAAGTGGAGAGAAGTCTCTGACTCTTTCTCTTTCACTCTACCTCCCAAGTCAACAAAATGACTCTTTTTAAACAAGAACTCTAAACCCAAAGTACTGTCAGTGACTTTTAGACTTTTTAATTGAAATATTTGTTTGAGAGTTGTGAAGATTGAGTCAGGGAGTCACGCATACAACTTGGCTTTCCCTTGTGGGGGCAGGACCTCCGTTACTGGAGCCATTGCTGCTTCCTCGATTCTGCATGAGCAGCAAGCTGGAGTCAGGAGCTGGGACTGGGAATTGAGCAAGGCAATTCTGTGGAATGTAATCTTAATCATTAAACAAAAGAACCACACCTCAAAGTTCATTTGAAAGCTTCAGATAACTTTTTTTTTTCCTTTCCAGTAGGGAAATCTTTTCACGGAGAATATAATATACTTTATATATATATAAAACCCAATTTGGTGTTAAAAAAAGGAAAGTAGCTGAACTTACATTACTCAGCTTCTTTCTGTGGCCTTCTCTGTTCCTGTCCCATCATTTGGAAGGTGTGGGGGCGCTTGTATTTGAATCCAGTTTGAGAAATTCCTGCTTTTCTCTCTATCGTGCTTCTTTTTCACTGAGTGATAGTAGGTAGAAGTTTCCAGAAGGATTTCCTGTGGTGCCTTCTATTTGTTATGATTCTACAGCCCGTTTCCTGAAAGGAAAATAATGGAGTTGGCTATATAGATTTGGATCTCTGTTTACTGCCTCAATTGCATTTTTAAGAACTGAGTTTTCTTTGTCTTGAAGGTTGTTCCTACAGTACCTGAGGATGCTGGACAAAGAGATCATCCCCATGGATTTCTATGGGGTTGCGATATACGTCCAGCCATTACTTTTGTTCTCATTTGCATTTTTATATGGAGAATTTTTCAATTTGTAAGTAAACAATGCTGTATTCAAAAATGTTCGTTCTGTCTTTAAGTTGAACAACTAATGTAAGAAATTTGTATTTTTTGAGAAAGCAAAATCACATATATGTCTAAGATAAAACAGAAGGGGTATAGAGCAAGTTTTTAAGTATAAAATTTTGAAAGAATGTCCTTGGAAGTTCTTGAGCAACCATTAGCTGCTTCCCATGTCAATAATAAGGACTTGGACTGGAGCTGGAGTAGCTGATCCTTTCTCCCAGCCAGTCGCCTTTCACTTGGAGCTGAGGGCGTTGGCATGTAACCACTCTCCTTCTCTGGGTCACAAGAAGCCATGCAACAGGAAGGGGTGCACTCACTGTCCTGATGGACATAGATGAAAATACAAACTTCTGTCTCCCCCTTTCCTCACTCTGCACATCTATCCCTGGATGTGTCTGTGACTTCTTCAGCATTTACATAAACAGGACCGCGAGGAATTTTAAAAGGTGTGGGGAAAGCAGGATTAATTAATTAATTTCTTTGAAAGGCATAGTTGGAGGGTGGATGAAGACAGAGGGAGGGGAGGTATTTTTCAGTTGCTGGCTCAGTCCCCAAATTTTGGCTGCAACCAGTGAAGCTGAGCCAGGCCAAAGATGACAGGAGGCAGGAGTTTCATCCGTTCTCCCAGGTGTGTGGCATGGGCCCAAGAACATGGGCCACTTCCCACTGCTTTCCTAGATGCATTCACAGACAGCTGAATCTGAAATAGAGCAACCAGCATCCATAGGAGATGCTGCTATCACAGGTGATAGCGTAACATACTGTGGCACTGTGGCGGCCCTTTGAGCGTCTTTGCATTTGATGTTCTGATTTCAGTATCATGTGTCTAGCCATAAAATTCCTTTGTCTTTTCGACTTCTCTAGACTCAGGATTGTCTTTATGTCAATTTGGAGAAATCTCTCCATTTAAAAGTCAGTTTCTCTTTTTGAAGTACTATTGTTCAGATATTGGCTCTCCTTTTATTTTTTCAGTTTTTACTTTTTTTGAAGATTTATTTTTTATTGGAAAAAATAGATTTGCAGAAACAAGAAGAGGGAGAGGAAGATTTTGCATCTGCTGGTTCACTCTCAATAATGTCACCACCATAGGTGATGCTGGCAGGGACTGAGCTGATCAGAAGCCAGGATCCAAGAGTTTATTGTGCGTCCCACATGGGTGCAAGGTCCCAAGACTTTGGACCATCATTCAGTGCTTTTTTTGTTTTTTGTTTTTGTTGTTGTTGTTGTTTATCAAGTTTGGATCAAGTTTGAATCGAGCATCCAGGCCATAAGGATGGAGCTGGGTCTGGGTGGGAAGTCGAGCAACCAGGGCAAGAACTAACATCTGTGTGGGATGCTGAGTTCTAGCAGGCAAAGGATTAGACAGTTGGGCCATCCTTTTGGCCACCTGGTTTTCCTTTAAGCTTGAGGAGCTTCCCCAAATAATGTTCTGACTTACTAGTTTACTTTATATTTGTTTACATTTGTAGGATTGTATCGTAGCCTGCTTTTTCTTGTTTAATTTTATCTGTATCCTTATTCTCTAGATGAATTCCGTTTCCTTTTATCTTACCTTTCAGCCCTCACTAAGCTCTTAAACTGGATTTTTCCCTTGCTTTATTATTTGTTAAAGAGAAAGATCAAAGAAGAAGAAGATTTGCTTTACTGTTTTCTTTAGAGTAGTTGAGACATGTGTCCAATTGATAATATTTCTCAGGTTTGAGTATTAGCATTAGGAGCTATGATAATAGAATTGCCTGAAAACATTTGTCTTAGGGCCAAATATGTTTAGGGAACAATAGGCGGAGTGAAATGAAACAGGAATCTTTACCAAAAACCATTTCAGAGCTGTTGACATAATATATACTTTAAATTTTTGATAAGAGGACATTAATGTGTAGTTTTTCTCATTAGAGCATTTGTCTTGCGGAAATCACTTGTAATATTTAATTGGCAGAGGTAAAATTAAATTTACATATGCTTAGTAACTATATATATATTTGCCTTAACATATTTTTTTGTTAAAAATTTGTTTCAGATTGCAAGCAGGCTTTATGTAGGTAAGCAGTCTTTTTACTATTTTAGGTCTCATCAGTTTTCTGCATAAAATTAAAAAATTACATTTTATCTTTTTTTTTTTTTTTAGTAAAAAAGAAAAAGCTTGCTGTAGAACACTCTGGACTAATAAAAGAAAATTGTGATCTACTTGACAAACCTAACTTTCTAGAAAAAGAGGTAAGAGTTTTGAAAACAAAAATAATTAGAGTCAGGAAATAGTATTTATATGTAGATAGTTTTGTGTAAACAGTTGATTTGGAGTGTATGGGCATTATGCTGTTCCTCACTTCAATGCTTAACAAATCTTACTAATTTTAGCCATTTTGTTAGAAGTGATGTGGTCCCATTGTGGATTTACTCCATGTTGTCCTAATGAGTTTCTTACATTTTTTAGCTCATTTGATTTTCTGTTTTATGGACTTACCTTTTCACATTTAAGAAAGTATATTTGTATTTTTCTTTTTGCTAAGTGTTTTTTTTCTATATTTT
Source organism: Ochotona curzoniae (assembly GCF_017591425.1). Taxonomy (NCBI): domain Eukaryota; kingdom Metazoa; phylum Chordata; class Mammalia; order Lagomorpha; family Ochotonidae; genus Ochotona; species Ochotona curzoniae. Next base: position 120,780 of record NW_024465113.1, on the reverse strand, counting down.
ATAAAGGAGTCCTTCCCTCAATATATGTGTTTCAATTCTCTTCTGATTTGATGTTTCAAATTCTGCTACAAATTGATGTTTTCATTTTCTCTCTATGTGAAGCCCTGCCTTCCAAACAAATGAAAAAAATCTTTATTTGAATGATTTATAGTTTGTGCTCACGGTGTTGGTTTGTTTCAGTATGAAAGCTTAGAGCGATCTTTGCAAGATGCCAGCTTTGAGGAGTCGGAAGAAGGGCAAACTTTGAAGTTAAAGAGAACAAATGACTTCATTTTGAAAGCTGGGGCGAGGAGTGTTGCTGACTAACATAGACTTTAAAGATACTATGTTGTCAGCAAACTCCGTTTCAAAGAAATATGAAAAAATATGGTAGTTTTTATAACTTACAAATGGTTAAATATTGGAAATAGACCGTTGGTAGTACATGTTTTGAGTGACGCCTATTCAGCTCGTAGGAGAGCTCTGTAGAAGCTCTTTGTTCTTCCTTCTTGGAAAATCTGTGAAGTGACCTTTCCTTTTTTGGACTCAGTTTACTACACAGAGAGACAAAGGATTCATTCAAACAAATTTAGGACTAGTTGGCAACAATGAATTATCGAAATTGTGTCATGGTATTGGCCTAGATGTAATCCTCAAGAATATTAGGAATTATTCAGAATTGGATCAGAAGTTACATTATAAATATTGATGTGCTGCTAAGTGTTTCGAAACTGGCTCTCCAAAAATCACTTGCTGAGTTCTGGGGAAAAAAAGAAAGAAAGAAAAAAAGGTTCCCAACCTGGCCAGTCTCAAGTTACCAACCTGAGGTTACTGAATGAGGAGTATTCTCATGATCCAGCTTTCCTGAGCCTGGTGTGATTCAACTCCTTATAAGGAAAATCCATTCGATTTTAGCTAAATTAAGATGTATTCAGCTAAGTGACTGGAGAATCTCACTGCTGCTTAAAGATTGAAAAGTCAAAACCAGAGAGCACAGATGCAAGATGGTGATGGTATAAATTGGGTCACAAATATGGTACATGTATTAATCCTTTCTTCTTGTGTTAGCTACTATCAAAAATAACCATATGTATTTGCTTACCACTTAAAGTTATTGCCCCAGTAGTAATTGATTAGAGTTTTGATCAATTGGGAGAATTTTAGAAAGCATTTGGCATGCTAACAGAACAGAAAAAACTCAATAGCAAGCACATTTATTCAAGCTGGGTTGTATGTGTAGACAAAATGAAATAATGAAATATACCAGCTTGTTGTGAAGACGATGCAGTTGTGTAACATAGCAGAATGAAAAGTCACAGTCTTTATTTTCTGGAATAGTAGTAATAATTGAACGCAAAGTACGTGGTAGAATGTTAAGAAATTTAGCAGTAGAATCTATAGATACAAATAAACCAGTAGAGTAACTCTAACTCAGGTCAGAGAATTGCTGCAACAACAGCTAAATTTAGAGACATAGGAAAAACAAGTTTTTTTTTCAGCAGCAAAACATAGAGCTTTTCTCCTTTTATTTTTGCCTGTTTACATTCTTTGATTTTGGTTTTCAATTTTACACAACTTCGTTGAAGGGTCGTGAATAGCAGAGACATTTAGTATAGTGGTTAAAATTCAGTTGGAATAATTAATCACTTAACTTTTTTTAATTGCACAATTATTGTAATTCATATCAAATATCAAATCTTGATTTGTGTTTAACTCTGATTTGATGACACTATTTAATATACTCAATTAGGTTATTTCACCCTAAATGTTTATACTTTGCCTATGAAGAAGATTGTTGGCACCCACTAGAATTGCTAAGATCTTACTGTTCTGAAAATCATCAGAATCTATGAACAGATTTAGCTAATACTACATATGTTTGGTTGAAGTCACCTGACTTCCCCTAACTGAAAGCTCCCACATCTGTCTTACCAAGTTGGCTTTTTTCTTAGGCAACCAATGAACAGCTGAAGATTTGCAAATCTAAGCTGGACGATAAAGTTCTTTCCGTTGAAAAACAATTTGAACAAGAATTGGAAAAATGTGATCGACCTGAATTGGTAAGGCTTTTTGTTTTGTATTTAAGGAAAATGCTACAAAAAGAATGCTTATGGGATTTCAAAAAGTAATGGTATTGACTAAAGTATATCATGTACTGTACGAAAAGGTAAGGAATACAGAGGCCATAAAAGAAAGAGCAACATTTTCCACCTCCACCATTTTCCTTTCTTAGATTCCATATATAAAGTGGGCTTTTCCCCCCATGTTTTCATACAGAACTTTCTAAACAATGCCAATGTAGCTTACATGAATAATTTTACAAAGTTGAATGATCACATACACACTGGATAGTTTTTATTACTTAAAATGTTTGGTCAGGACAAGCAAGGGGAATCATGATGTGAGTTTAGTTAGTCAGATCTGCTGTGCATGGAGTGATGAGCCCTGGGTAAGTTAAGTGTTGGGAAGTGTCAAAGTTGAGATACTGCGTTTTGGAAACTGCAAGGGCTTAGTAAATACTTGTCTCTTGACTGATACTTTCTTTGCAGGTGGCAAAGATTTTACCAGCGTTACAGGCCCTAAAAGATGGAAGAAAGTCCCTCAACTCACAAATTGCTGACGTAAGTTGAATTTGTCTAACACTTGTAGCTCTGTTATTTTTGAAATAATTTAAATTTAGTTCTTGTTTTTATTTTTCAGGAATACTATATAATGTTAGGGTTTCAGAGTTAGATCTTCAATTTCCATATATATATATATATATATGCACGCACCCATAAGGCATTTCAGAAAAGTTTATAATAGTATACAAATATTTGAAAAGCTGTTGCTCTACTAAGCTTGTTGAAGGTGATTGCTATTTAACATATTAAGACAGAAAAAAAACCCTCATGGAGTTTGACTTTCAGTGGCGGATATACAGAATACGTAGTTGGTAAAATCTGCTATGCAATACGTGGCCATTGATAACAGGCTGTCATTTGTGTAAGGTCACATGGCAGATTAGTGGCAGAGCTGTACTTGATTCTGTGCTCTGTTTTCCTGCTATTCTGGGATACCTCTGCTGGCATTTTGCTGCCGTGTTGGTAGGTACACTGCCATGTTGCTATGTGTTGGAATGCTTTGGCCGTTATCCACATAAAGATTCCAGGGAGTCCATGAAGATAAGCCATTGTATTATGTTGTTATTGACCTAATGTTTTTTTTTTCTACTTAGGCTACAACAACGACCAGACCGTTTCAAATTATTCATGAGGCAATTAAGGCAGAACTAGAGAAGGTTTTCAATGAAAATGTGCAGCTTCACCAAGAACTGCTGCAGGTTTGTACTCTAAGTGAATCTTGCTTTCAAGTATGTAATGAGAAGAGCTTTGGGCATCCTTGTGACCAACCACATGTTAAGAGCAGGGTGGTTTTTGTTTTTTGTTTGTCTACTTAATATCACGGTAGGGTACTTCCATTGCACTCTTGTAACTGTGTGTTTTGGATAGGGATGCACAAGTGTATATTCTTCTGGTTCTCTTTCCTCGGAGTGAAAGTAAACCAGGGTGTTTGACACTTAGGCAATCACAGCAAATAGCGTTTAGCACCTGTTGCTTATCCGGGGCTTCGAGGCAAAATGGATCCTGGAGGTAGTTCAAATGAGGACTGAACATGTATCCTTTTTCTCCCTGTTTATATAGGCAAGACACACTGATTCTCATGTGTTCTGTTTCCTTTTTTCCCCCAATCAATTTATAGTTATTCAGCAAGAAACTTTGCAGTAATTGCATTACTATGACTCTAAATGCTTTATCTGGATCATTTAATATGATTGCATTTTCTGTCTACCTTCTGTCAACATTTTCTCTAATATTAATAATAATTTTGTTTCCTGTCTATCTACCCATAACTCTCAAAGAGAGTTATGCATCTTTGATGCATTTCGTATAATACCTTATGGGTTTATGCCTCTAACATAACAAAGCACCAGTCTTTTGCCATCTTGGTGTCAAAAACAAGTCAGGCCTGTGTTAAGCTTGTGATCAAATCAAAACTAGATATTTATATAAAAAATTAATTATATAACATCACTTGTTACAACTACTTTCTGTGGTTTTAATTGTGTTACTGGAATAAAACATTGTAATACGATCGTTCACTAATGCTTTAAGACTGAATGTCACTTCATGTTTTCAGCAATGTGTTAGCTAGCACCCAGTCAACAAATCCAATGATTTGTTTTAATTCCATTTTCTTAAGACTTACTTTTATTTGAAAGGGAGATTTACAGAGAGACACGTAGCGACAGAAAGAGAGAACTTCCACTCTGGTTTGTTACCCAAATGGCTGCAACCGCAGGACCTGGACCAGTCTTCAGCCAGGAGCCTGGAGCTACTTCTGAGTCTCCCACATGAGTGTAGCGGCCCAAGAACATAGCCATCCTGCACTGCTTTCCCAAGACATAAGCAGGGAGCTGGCTCCGAAGTAGAGCAGCCAGCACTTGAATTGATAGCCACATGGGATGCAGGCCCCTTAAGTAGAGGCCTGATCTTAGTGTTATGAACAGTTTTATGGAAAAATTCATAGTATCCAAAGTTTGCGTGGGTTTTAAAGCATTTTTAGTGACCAAATATTGTCCCTAGTTTTTCTCCATGAACTCTTTGAGGTACTTGTGTGTTTGTCTCAGTAAGCCTTTTATGTGATAAACATATGTAAGTCAGTTGAAGAATACTTTAGTCTTGTTTGAACTATCCCAGTTTGGAAATTCTTCGTAATAGGAGTCTTCTTCCTTCCTGGAAGTAGCAGAACTGCCTTTTTGGATGTCTGTTAATGACACCACCAGCCTTGTGAATTCATCTGTTTACAAACGTGCATGATGAGTGAAATTTTTTGTTTCAATTTCAGCTTTCAGAAGAACCTGGACCATGGAAAGAAAAATTACGGAAAGCTGCTGATGAAGCGCAAATAGGACTTGAAAACACTAAAATACGCAGAAAACAACTTCTGAGGGATGCACGAGGCCTCTTTGAGGTTAATGACTCCTCTGATTTGTATGATTGAGCTGGCTGGAATTTTATTTTAACATGGAAATTTATAAAGTTTTACATGCCAAAAAAAAAGGTTTTGCAAACAAATCCTTGCTATGGGAAATGATGAATTAAATTGCTAGACTGGGATCTTGAAACTATTCTTAGTGTCATAATCTTCCCCTCTGCACCCACATATTCCACAGCTATCGATTCAGCAAACCATAGATCAGAAATATTTGAAAACCAAATGAATTGTGTCTGACAGAATGTTTTCTTGTCATTATTCTCGATAGTGCTACCACAATTTCTGTCACAGAGTTAGCATTAGTAGCAGTATAGAACTGAGTTAAAATATAGGTATGTGTAGATTGTACCTGAATACTGCACTGCAGAGTATAAGAGCCTTGAGTAGCTGTGGATGTTGGCATTTAGGAGTTGGATGGCTGGTCCTTGGAACCTTCCACTTGTGGACACCAAATGATAAATGTATTGTTTAATTCTTTGCCTAAGCGTAAAAGATTGAAAGACCTTGAAATGCACGATAAACGCAACAAAAATGAGACACTAACCTTGAACTGTGCTCAAATCTGAAGGCCCTGTTGTTTGTGCCTCAAATTCTAAAGAGTGAAGGGACGGAAGCATGGCAACTGTAGAGCAGAATAGATTTAGGTGGGTCTTTCCAGAGAAATACATGGCTCAGTCCTTTGATTTTTTTGGTTACAGTTCTGGAAAATCTGTTTCCAAAGGGAAAAAAAAATACCCAATACTGGGAGCCCTCTTATGCTCTAATTTGGATTCTTAAGAATGTGTTTTATCTCAGTTGAACTCCTCACTTCGTTCTGTTTTGTTTTGAATACATTAAAATTTGTAATCTTTATAACACAGATTTCATAATTCTATCAAATGTATCCTTGGGTTAATGATCACTATTATTTCTAGCAGATAATTATGTCATATAAAGCATTTTACCATTTAAAAATAAGTATTTAGCAAGAATGAGCCATTATGAGATCTTCCATGTAGGAATCACTAGTTCTGGTTTTATCTTGGAGCACTTAATAGCCAATAATATGTTACAGCTTCTCTACCTGTGTGAAAGGGAGAGAGACAGAGAGAGATAGACTTACATAAAGCTTTCCCACTTGCTGTTTCTCTTTAGTACCCAGAAGAGCCTTGGCTGGGCCTTGTAGCCAGCAGTCAGGAGCTCCATCTGAGAGGAGTGGCAGGGACACATCTACCTGAACTGCCCGCTGGTGAGGTGGTGGTGTTCATGGAAGGGAACTAGCAAGAAATTGGAATCAAGAGATAGAGTCAGAATGGGAATCCAGACATTTAGATGGAGAATGAGCGTCTCAAGGGGTGTCTTTTTCAAAAAAAAAGAAAAGATTTATTTATTGTTATTGGAAAGGCAGATATACTGAGAGAAGGAGATGAAGAAAGATATTCTGTCCACTGATTCACACCCCATGCGGCCACAATGGCTAGAGCTGAGCTGATCCAAAGCCAAGAGCCAGGAGCTTCAAGCTTCTTTCGGGTCTTCCATGCTGGTGCAGGGTCTCAAGGCTTTGGGTCTTCCTCAGCTGCTTTCACAGGCCACAAGCAGGGAGCTAGATGGGAAGTGGAGCAGCTGCGACATGAACCAGTGTCCTTATGGGATCCTGGTGTGTGCAAGGCAAGGATTTTAGCCACTAGACTACTGCACTGAGCCCTCAAGATGTGCCTTAACCACTGTGCCAAATACCCACCCTATGTAGATTCATTCAAAAACTGTACTTGTACATCCACAAGTTGTAAAGTTGGGCTGGCATTGTCATATGTAGGTGAAGCTGCCACATACATTAGCATCTCATACAGCTTTTTGCTAACTTACCTGGAAAGGCTACCGAAAGATGGCCCAATTCCGTGGACCTCTGCCAGCTGTGTGGAAGACCCAGATGGAGGCTGTGACTCCTGGTTTCACAATGTTACAGTAATTTAGGGAGCAAACCCATGAATAGAAGAGTGTGTCTGTATCTGTCTCCTCCTATTTGTCCTTTGACTGTCAAATAAATACGTACAGAAGTCTTGAAAGAAATAATGAATACACTAGTGTAAGTCATTCACCTTTTTCTTTTGTTTTGTTTTTTGCTCAACATCAAATGTCTAACTGATCCCTTACTAAAGGTGAAAGACCCGTCTTCATCTCTCGTCGTTGTAGAAGACACAACTAAAAATAATGACAAGACAAACTTGAACGTGAAGAATGACGAAAACAATTGTGGTCCTTTAGGTATTAAATCAGTATTCACCTCTTAATAAAATTATGACTAGTTCTTTTCTTCTCTTTGTTTTTTGTTCTCCCTCTAGACTTTTTTGCGGGGTGGTTTCAGGGTTTTACTTGAGCACAAATGTAAAGTTTGCACCCAGCTTGCTGCTCATTTTCTTTGCTGAGCAGCCTAGCATTGGGATTGGTGACTCAGATGGACAGCTGGGCTGCCATTTCCCTGAGGGCTTTGCAGTTCTTGGAGGAGACATTGTGAGCAATCTCTGCACAGCAGGATTTGTTGCACATGAGTAGCACCTCTAACTCCTTGATGTCATGCGCCAGGAACTTCCAGAAGCCACTGGGCAGCCTGTGCTTTGTCTTCTTGTTGCCCCAGTAACCATTGTTGGGCATCAGTATCTGGCCCTGAACCTCTCGCACACCTTGTAGTCAGTGCCTTTGGGCTCCTGCCAGTTCTGCTTAATTTTGACATAGTGGCAAGCCTGGTGCCAGATGTACTTTTTGGTCCTCTTCTTGATGACCTTGGGTTCAGCAGGGGTCTGAGGGCAGCCATGATACCTTTGGGGAAGCAGCAAAGCCACAAGTATAACCCATGCTCCCTGGAGTGAGTTGCTCTGCTTGGGGTACACACACTATGTCAGTGTCTTCCAGTTGCCGGTCTGTGGCAAGCTGAGAATGGAATGGCCAGCTGTGTGGCTTCGCTCCCCCTCCCACCTCCAAAGCTGACAGAGCACTGGCCACACTCGAGATGGCATCTGGGACGTGGAGGCCATGTTCTTAGTATACTTGTGCTTTGACAAGTTGGAAACAGTGTCACTGTCTCACTTTGCATTTATCTTCAGTTGGAGCAGCCCTGGTAAATCCCTTCAACACCTCATAGACCAGTGCTTGTTTTTCTCTGTGTTGTAGGCCACAAAAATGAACAGGTGACTCATTCAAAAAATGAATGCCACACAAATCACAAATTCCTAACTCAAGATTTTTATTAAGTTCATTTGTTACACTACTTTGGGTCACCACCATAATTTTTTGCCATTATCCACTGCAGTCTGGACTTGCCAAAAAAAGGGTTAGCTGAAGCCATGCACGGTGTTCTCAAACCGATTTTGGTGACTTTCATTTTTATTATTTATTTTATATATATATTTTTATTGTTATTAACATTGTATTATGTGATACAGTTTTATAGGCACTGGGGATTTCCCCCACCCCTCCCACACCCCTCCCCCATAGTGGATTCCTCCACCTTGCTGCATAACCACAGTTCAAGTTCAGTTGAGATTCCTTCATTGCAAGCATATACCTAGCATAAAGTCCAGCATCTTATTGTCCAGATAAGTTCAGTGGCCTCTTGGGGAGACCCTCTCTGGTCTGAAGGTAGAGCTAACAGAGTAAAGATCCGGTCAGTTAAAAGCCCCAACAAAACATCAGCATCAATATACAATGTTATGGAATTAATTGACATAGTATTGAGTAAACAATATGTTAAAAATAATGCAAGTTCAATTCTTCAAAACATCTGGGTTGAGACAGTATCAATGACAGGTTCAAAAAATAACAACCAACCAAACAAAAATTACAGGTTAAATCATTTTCTTGCAAGGCAAACATGTGGTATGTAACCTTTTGGGATTCGCTCATTTGTCTTAGCATTATAGTTTCCAGTTGGGCCCATTTAGCCACAAAGAACTGCATTTTGTTTTTTTAATAGCTGAGTAGTATTCCATGGAGTAGATGAACCAAAGCTTTCTTATCCAATCTTCTGCTGATGGGCATTTCGGTTGCTTGCATGTTTTTGCAATTACTGATTGTGCTGCTATGAACATAGGGATGCATGTTGGTTTGTCGTGAAACAGGTGTTTTGGATATATTCCTAGGAGTGCTATTGCTAGGTCATATGGTATGCAGATTTTGAGTTGTTTGAGTGTTCTCCAGACTGATTTCCATAAAGGCTGTACCAACTTGCAGCTCCACCAGCAGTGGAGTAGGGTTCCCTTTTCCCCGCATCCTCGCCAACAAGTGTCGCTGGTGTTCTTTTATATGTGGGCCAATCTTACTGGTGTTAGGTGGTACCTCATCGATGTCTTAATTTGGATTTCCCTTATTGCCAGGGAACTGGAGCATTTTTTCATATGTTTGTTTGCCATTTGGGCTTGTTCCTTTGTGAAATGTTTGCCCATTTCCCGTGCCCATTTCTTGAGTGGCTTGTTTGTTTTGGTGTTTTGGTTGTTTTGGAGTTCTTTGTATATCCTGGAGATTAGCCCACTATCGCCTACATAGTGCGCAAAGATCTTCTCCCATTCTGTGGGTTGGTTTTTTACTTTACTGATTGTTTCCCTTGCTGTACAGAAGCTTCTTAGTTTGATGAGGTCCCATTTGTTTATTCTGTTCTTAACTGCTATTGCTTTTGGCGTCCTTCTTAGAAAGTCAGGAGCTACTCCTACGTCTTGCAGGGTATTTCCAACATTTTCTTGCAAGAGTTTGAAGGTTTCTGGATGTAGGTTTAGGTCTTTTATCCATGTAGATTGGATCTTAGTGTATGGTGACAGATGTGGGTCTATCTTTTTGTGTCTGCAGGCTATCAGCCGGGAAAAAGATGGCCGACCTCGAGGAGCTGTTATAAGGTGGAGAACAAAGAGAGAAGGACCGATCCAGCCGAAAAACAAACCAGGAGACACAGAATTGCAGGGAGAGAAGTGGGAAAGACACTAGACTGCACTGAAGTAAGATCAACTCAGCCTGCAGGGACCGTGAGAAAAAAAAAGAAAAGAAAGAGAGGACGCCGTGCAAGAATTGGTGAGTTGCGGTCCCACACAGGGGGAAGGTCGGCTGCACAGTCTTGGCCAACCCAGGGAAGAAAAGGGCAACTGCAAAAACAAGCTCCCGCACCAGCGGGAGCCACAGACTACTGGTGCCCTGGAAACCCTAAGGGTGGCTACAGGTTTGAACATAGGGGCCATCAACCCCTGCAGAGGTTGAGGACAAGCAGGGGAGGGGGCCCCAGCAGAAGGCCCGCCAACAGCTCAGCACCATTGAGAGAGTGCAGAGGGGGGTGGAGCCACTCTCAGAGGTCTGGGTCATAGAAACTGGGCTCCAAACTGTGGATTAGCTGCGGGGTTTCCTGCTGTGCTTGGCCTGAGCCCCAGAAGGGGAGCACTGCACCTCAGAGTCAGCCAACCCAGATGGAGGTGAGGGCTAGAAGGGACACAGCTGCGCACCTTACAGCTGGGGAACACATCTGAGTGAGTTCAGCGGGAATCTTCACTAGGCCTTGACATCCCAAGTCAAGGGCTGGCAGGACCACGACAGTGTGTTCCACAATTGGACAGCGCCTTTCAGAAAGCGCAACAGGGGCCCTCACTAGACTGGGGCACGCCATGTTGTCCCAAACCAGCTCAGGGCTGCAATTTCCGAGCCACAGGCAGCTGGAAGCTCCGGTGGAACCCCCTGCCGTGCTCAGCCCCAGCTTCAGAGGCAGGGCAGCACTGCTCCACACAGCTAGCTGAGCCGGGCCGGGTCACAGGCTGGCAGGCTTGGAGGGAGATGACAGTGTGCCTCACAGTGGGACAGTGCCTTTGAGCAAGTGTAACAGGTAGAGCAGCCTCGCACTAGGGCCAGGCCACAGAACCTTGCAACACAACTCAGGGTCGGAAAGAGCAGCAGGTGGCTGGAGACTGGGGCAGAATACCCTGCTGTGCTGTACTCAGCTTTAACTCCAGAGGTGGGGCACTGCTCAATAGAGTCTGCTGACCTGGGTGGAGGCGCAGGCAAGTGGGCCACAGAAGCGTGTCTCCCAACAGGGGAGTACATTTGTGAGAGTATAGCAGGGTGTGGAACCGCACACTCTATATCCACCCAGAGCAAAGACAAGAAACCCAAAGTCTCTCATCCACACTCTATCCCTGTTGGCACACACAAGACAATACCTAACCGAGGAAACAGAAGGAGGCTGACCGAGAAGGGCAAGCATAGAGGAGGACTTGGTAAAAGAGGGATGAAAGATAGCTGAGGGAAGAGCAGCAGACCAGAAACATGCAGAGAAGAGTGCTTGAAGCGTCCCTGAACACGGAGCAACCAAGAAGAATCACACAACTTAGGAATCCAGAGAAAGTAAGCAGGAAACACAAAAACCTGCCCGGAGCGTGGAAAAAAATAGCACAATGAGAAAAAGCATCAGAAAAAGCAATGACTCAGTTGAGAGAGCCAGCACCCCACCAAATGAGGGCCAAAAGCCATTACCAACATCGGAGATGCGAGATGAAGACAAGGAAGATGTACCAGACAAGGAATTTAAACAAATAATGCTAAAATTCATCAGAGACCATGAGAAGAAGTGGGAAGACTTCAAGAACAAAATAGTCACAGAAATACAACAAGTCAAAACCAAAATGGCTGACCTGGAACTCAAAATTGAAAGTCTGACCAACAGAATAAATACAGCAGAAGAAAGGATCTCCGAAACTGAAGACACACATAATGCAGATACCCAGCTCGTTAAACAGCTGGAGACAAGCCTCAACAAAGCTAATAAAATGATAGAAGAAATGAAAGATCACTTCAGAAAATTGAATATTCGGATCATGGGCCTTCCCGAAGGAGTGGAAAGAGAGTCAGGAATGCAAGGGGTGCTGAACGAAATTATACAGGAAAACTTCCAAAACACTGGGAACATGAACCCAACCCACATACAAGACAGACAGAGAACTCCCAACAGACATGACCCAAAGAGATCTTCACCCGGACACATGGTACTCAAGCTCTACTCCAACGAAGACAAAGGAAGAATCCTGAGACAAGTACGAAGCAGAGAAAAGATCACATACAGGGGAAAACCCATCAGAATCACTGCTGACCTCTCTGAAGAGACCCTATAAGCAAGGAGAGAATGGACAAAGATTTTCCAAATCCTGAAGCAAAACAACTGTCAACCAAGAATAATAGACCCAGCGAAGATCTCATTTATATATGAGAATGAAATCAGATCTTTCCATAGCAAGGAAAAACTAGAAGAATATGTCAACACAAAACCAATTCTACAAAATCTCCTTAGAAATGCGCTAAATCCAGAAAAAACGGAGGCAAACCATAAACAAAGATGGCAAACAGGAAGGTCTTCAAACTAAAGCCCACACAAGGAAGGGCAATTACACAGATAACAACACACACAAAACACACTCGCATGGCAGGGCAAAATCGCAACCTCTCAATTTTAACTCTTAACACAAATGGTCTAAACTCACCAATCAAAAGACAAAGATTAATGGAATGGATCATCAAACAAGACCCAACTATATGTTGCCTACAAGAAACACATCTAGCCAAAAAAGATGCAAAGAAACTGAAAGTGAAGGGATGGAAAAAGATATTTCATGCCAATGGACGAGAAAAAAAAGCTGGGGTAGCTGTCCTAATTTCAGACGAGATAGATTTCAATCTAACTAACATCAAAAGAGACAAGGAAGGCCATTTTATACTGGTGAAAGGAATGATCCATCAAGAAGCAATCACCATCATTAATGTTTATGCACCAAATCTCAACACGCCTAGTTACGTAAAGCAATTACTTACAGACTTAAGGGAAGACATAGATACCCACACAATTCTTGTAGGCGATCTCAACACACCTTTAACATCAATGGAGCAGTCCACGAAACAAAAACTCAACAAAGAAACAGCAGAGCTCACACAAACAATAGAACAACTGGACTTAGTAGACATATATAGAACTTTTTATCCTAAGGCCACAGACTATACATGCTTTTCAGCAGTGCATGGCACCTTCTCCAGAATCGACCACATAATAGGACACAAAGCGAATCTAAATAACTTCCAAAAGATTAGAATCATACCATGTACCCTCTCAGACCACCATGGGATGAAACTGGAAATCAACAACTCAAAACTCCCCAGGAAATATAGACACTCTTGGAAGATGAACAATATACTATTTTTTTTTATTAACATTGTATTATGTGAAACAGTTTTATAAGCACTGGGGAGTCCCCCCGCCCCTCCCACACCCCTCCTCCCATAGTGGATTGCTCCATCTTGCTGCATAACCACAGTTCAAGTTCAGTTGAAATTCCTTCATTGTGAGCATGTACCTAGCATAAAGTCCAGCGTCTTATTGTCCAGATAAGTTCAGTGGCCTCTTGGGGAGACCTTCTCTGGTCTGAAGGTAGAGCTAACAGAGTAAAGTTCCGGTCAGTTAAAACCCCCAACAAAACATCAGCGTCGATATACAATGTTATGGGATTAATTGGTATAGTGTTGAGTGAACAATATGTTAAAAAAAAAAAAAGTTCAATTCTTCCGCACCTCTGGGTTTAGACAGTATCAGTGACAGGTTCAAAAAGTAACAATCAACCAAGCATAAATTACAGGTTAAATCCAGGCAAACATTAGATGTCTGACATAGTATTGAGTAGACAATATGTAAAAATTACATGTAAGTTCTTGATTACCTTCTACAACTATTTCAATGTCACCTCCTCAATTGAGGTGTGTAACGATTTTGGGGGGTGTTGCAGGGAAATCTCTCATACCTTGTTAATGAGTACTTGTTCTTTATGTTCCATCTAATAGCATATGAGTGAGTCCTTGATGACCTATCTTTATTGTTCTTTGGTTATCTCATCCTATTAGTGTGTGTATATGAGTGTGTGTGTAAGTGTGTGTGTGTGTGTAGGGGGGGAGGGTGTCGCGCCCACGTGTCTTACTGCCCAGCAATAAGACGCAGACGCGAGTGAAGCCTTCTGCGGTAAAATTTATTGTGCACACCAAGATGAGGAGGAAAGGGGCCCTGACCCCGGCAGGCTGTCTGCTCTTATGTGCTGACTGGCCCCGCCTCCGCCGATGATAGGTCCACTATGTCCACTACTATTCAACATAGTCCTAGAGGTACTTGCAGAGGCCATAAGACAAGAAAAAGAAATCACAGGCATACAAATGGGGAACGAAGAAGTCAAGCTTTCACTATATGCAGATGACATAATCCTATACATAGAAAAGCCAGGAGACTCAATACAGAAACTGCTAGAACTTATATGAGAGTTTGGCAGAGTGGCAGGGTACAAAATTAATGAACAAAAATCAACAGCCATTGTGTACGCAAACAGCCCCAAGTCGGAAAAAGACCTAACCAGCAAGATACCATTCAAAGTAGTAGAGAAAAGTATGAAGTATCTGGGAATAAATCTAACTAAAAGTGTAGGAGACCTATTCGAAGAAAACTACAAACTACTCAAAAAAGAAATTGAACAAGACCTCAAAAGATGGAATAACATTCCATGCTCCTGGATAGGTAAAATTTTTATTATTTTTTAAAGTAACATTTAGAGCTGGCGTTGTGGCACAGTGTTTGGAGGTGCTGCCTGCAGTGCTGGCCTCAATATGAATACATGTTTGAGTCCGGGATGTGGAGAGGCAGTGGAAGGTGGAAGATGAAAAGACCTGTGTCCCTAATGCCCACAGGGGAGACTTGGAAAGTGATACTTTTTCCTGAACTATAAGTGATAAATACGTGCATGAAGAAATGTGATTTTTTTATTAGGCATTTATTTTTTTTCTTGTGAATTAAGAGTGACAGACAAAAGCAGGGGTGGATATTGAGAAATCATTTTTTATTGATTCAGTCTGCAAATGTTCCTGTCAGAGACCAGACTGAAGCCTGCAGGCGAGAATTCATTCAAGTCTCCTAAGTGGTTGATAGGAACCCAAGAACTTGAATTGTCTTCTGTTGCTCCCTGATAGATGAACAGGAAACTGGACTGCAAGTAGAAGGTGTACTTGAAGAGATTTTTGTGATAACATTATTATGGTGAACAAAAATTGCTTCTCAGATGAAATTTATATCATAAGTCCCTGTTATGGGAAGCTGGGTCTTCCAAGAATTCAGGCCTGAAATGACTTTTCTGAATACCACATATATTTTTCATACAGCCTACTTCTGCAAAGACTGCCTTGATCATGTTTGGCCTCATGATTCCCAAATCTTGTGACTTTCTTGGGTAGCTGCACATCAGAGGAAATAGCAAGAGAAAGATGGATTGTTTTTGAAGAGGGGATGTTGGTTAGCAATCATATAAGGCACCTTAATACTCTGTATCGTTGGACAAGCCCTGGAATATTTGAGGAAGAGAGTATTTCGTTAAGGTTATTTTATCTTTCCTGGAAGGGCAGGGTTATAGAGAGGAGACGCGGGGGTGGAAGGTCTGCTGATTTCTGTGATTTGGGATATTTTTGTCTGTTTTGTTTTCTTGTTTTTGAGATTACTTGATGGTTTATGGAAAAGTAGAGTTATAGAGAGACCAGGAGTGACAGGGAGGCAATCTTGCATCCTCGACTTCACTCCACAAAAGCTGGGTTGTTCTGATACCTTGATCCAGGAGCTTCCTCTGAGTTTGGTATGTCTGTGCAGCATGCAAAGGACCTGGACCAGGCCCTGCTGTTTTTCCCAGGGTATAAGCAGAGAGCAGGATTAAAAGCAGAGCAGCTAGTGCTCCTGATGGTGGACGTTAGTATCGTGGTTGATCAGTTTACTTAATGGATATTATGCATTCTGTTAGATAGAAAGAGAGTTCAAACTATGTCATCTGAAGACACTACGTATCCCATGGACAAAACTGGGAGTTCCTAAATAGGAAGTGTAGATGTTTTTTAAGGAGAATGAATGCTTGCACTTGTTGAGGAGGAACCTTGCTGGCATGTAATACATGGAAGGCTGTGCCCTATGAAGCTGATGCTATGTGGAAGGAGATGGTCAGCTTGAAATTAGCAGGTTTTAATTTTCATCGATCTGTGCTATTCTCACACCGACTGAGTGTGGTTGATCCAGTGCAGTTGTCCCTGGGCTCAGATATAGATAATGTTACTGCTGAAAGATTGATCGAGGGGTGGGGTGCAGTGTATCAAGTGGAAAATAAGAAAAAACTCGTAGGGCAAGGATGTTGGCTCTGGGCTGAACTGAGACATGTTGCAGTATGGTGAATTTAGAGAGAAGTGACCAAAAAGGTGAGTCATGTCATGGATGATGTGGGTGGTGTACTCGGCCCCAGGGCTGTTCACGCGTGGCTCCTGGCATGTCCGGAGCCCCAGGACATGACCTGAGCCTGTGGTGAGGCCAGGTGGGCATTCTTGGTGCTGGTGGTGGCTTGGACTTGTTCCCAAATCCCTCAGCCTCTCCCATGGCCCCTTTTGCCCTGAGCTCCAGGGTGCATTGCCTGGCTGGAAGGTGGTCATGAGGCAAGGCTAGTTCCCTGGGCGATATGGAGCTGGATTCCCGACCTTGGCCAGGAGCAGGTGTGGCCATAGTTATGGGCTTGTGATTGAACGGTGGACCTGTGCATGAGAAAAGCTTCAAGCCCACCATGGGACAGGCCCAGTTGCAGGGCCTGTGTGTGTAGCCCAGGAGCGCTAGCCAGTTTGCCAAAACTGCAGATGGGTGGAGTGTCCAGCACCATGCCCACTGTGGATGCAGGGAGGGAGGGGAGAGATTGCACTGCCGGCTCTCAGAGGCCATGCAGCCAGCCATGCATGCCAGGTCCTGCAGTGTGCGGGGCAGCTGCCCACATGGGCTGTGGCATGAGCTGCAGGCATGGGCCTTCTGTGGCTGCTGGGGCTAGCTTGCTGTGGACTCTGGCGTGCTTGGGTCTCACTGACGCTACCTTGCTTCACAGTGGACAGCCCTGCAGCCTCTGATGGGCCACAGGGCCACGATGACCAACTACTGACATTTGAGACATGCTGCACCAAGGTGGACTGCGGGTAAGTGTATGTGTTTGTGTGCATGGCCGTGGCCGTGGCACGTGGCTGGCCATGCCTGAGTGGAATATAGTGGTGCCCAGCTGCCTGAGGAGGTGTGCCAGGAGCCTGAGGGCTCCATTGTGCCCCTGCACTCCAACTCTGCTCTGGTCAGGCCCTCCAGGTCTCCAGAGGCTTTGGCGCTGTGCCTTGCCAAGAGCCCTCCCTGGTGCTGTCTGTCAGCCATTGGTGTGGAAGCCCCTGAGGTGCTGCCTGTGTTCCCCTGGGTCCTGCTGGGTCACGGGAGCCAAGGGGGCCGGAGATGAACTGCCTCGTGGGCCCCCCATCTCCGTGAGGCCCCATGAAAGGAAGTCGAATACCTCTTTGTGGTCTCCGTATTGGTGCTTGGCAAAGTTTGGGTGTAGGATATGTGTTGTTGTTGCGGCAGCTGGTGCGGCCAGCGTCTGGGACAGACGCCAAACAGAGAGAAAGGTGGACAGGGCAGCCTGTGGCATGTTTGGTGCTGGGGGCCACCATAGCCAGGCTCATGGAAGTGTCCCAGGCCTAGCATACCAGCCCCTTGGTGTTGACCAGCATGCATGGGCTTGCTTCTAGCCCAACCCTGATTGAATCCAAGTGTGAGAGAGCAGGGCTTAGAGCGGGCGATGAGATGGGGTCATCTGCTGCAGAACCAACCTCCTGCATGTCCCCACGCAGTCTAGACACCACCTGCCTGGACCATGACCCCCAGAGGTCCCCGGGCCCTTTCCTTAGCTTTCAGCCACAGGTGCTGGGTGCCCTGGTGCCAAGCATGCATTGCTGCGGCCCCCAGTTGGGATGGGTTGCCACTACCAAGCTGTCTTCCCCCATGACCCTGTGTCCTTGGGCCCAAGAGGGAGGCCGAGCGCCAGCAGTGGTGGCTCCTGAGGACGCAGGCCCTCAGTCCTGCCCTGAGGCCCAGCAGCACTCAGCTCACTTCTCCCCTGTCTTGTCTCCTCCGGCCCAGGTCTGTAGAAGACAGCACGCCACCAAACGCCTGTGCGTCTATTGCTATGCCAGTCGGGGATGGCTGGGCCCCACCAGCCGCCCCCATGACCATTGTCACCAACCTTGGAATAGGTGTGCAGGCAGCACTGAGCTCCGCCGAGCCGG
Organism: Ochotona curzoniae; assembly: GCF_017591425.1. Taxonomy (NCBI): domain Eukaryota; kingdom Metazoa; phylum Chordata; class Mammalia; order Lagomorpha; family Ochotonidae; genus Ochotona; species Ochotona curzoniae. The sequence goes on along the minus strand of NW_024465113.1, from coordinate 102,633 downwards.
TGGAAGGTGAGTCATGTCATGGATGATGTGGGTGGTGTACTCGGCCCCAGGGCTGTTCACGCGTGGCTCCTGGCATGTCCAGAGCCCCAGGACATGACCTGAGCCTGTGGTGAGGCCAGGTGGGCATTCTTGGTGCTGGTGGTGGCTTGGACTTGTTCCCAAATCCCTCAGCCTCTCCCATGGCCCCTTTTGCCCTGAGCTCCAGGGTGCATTGCCTGGCTGGAAGGTGGTCATGAGGCAAGGCTAGTTCCCTGGGCGATATGGAGCTGGATTCCCGACCTTGGCCAGGAGCAGGTGTGGCCATAGTTATGGGCTTGTGATTGAACGGTGGACCTGTGCATGAGAAAAGCTTCAAGCCCAACATGCGACAGGCCCAGTTGCAGGGCCTGTGTGTGTACACCAAGAGCACTAGCCAGTTTGCCAAAACTGCAGATTAGTGGAATGTCCAGCACCATGCCCACTGTGGATGGAGGGAGGGAAGGGAGAGATGGCACTGCCATCTCCCAGAGGACATGCGTCCAGCCATGCATGCCAGGTCCTGCAGTGTGCGGGGCAGCTGCCCACATGGGCTGTGGCATGAGCTGCAGGCATGGGCCTTCTGTGGCTGCTGGGGCTAGCTTGCTGTGGACTCTGGCGTGCTTGGGTCTCACTGACGCTACCTTGCTTCACAGTGGACAGCCCTGCAGCCTCTGATGGGCCACAGGGCCACGATGACCAACTACTGACATTTGAGACATGCTGCACCAAGGTGGACTGCGGGTAAGTGTATGTGTTTGTGTGCATGGCCGTGGCCGTGGCACGTGGCTGGCCATGCCTGAGTGGAATATAGTGGTGCCCAGCTGCCTGAGGAGGTGTGCCAGGAGCCTGAGGGCTCCATTGTGCCCCTGCACTCCAACTCTGCTCTGGTCAGGCCCTCCAGGTCTCCAGAGGCTTTGGCGCTGTGCCTTGCCAAGAGCCCTCCCTGGTGCTGTCTGTCAGCCATTGGTGTGGAAGCCCCTGAGGTGCTGCCTGTGTTCCCCTGGGTCCTGCTGGGTCACGGGAGCCAAGGGGGCCGGAGATGAACTGCCTCGTGGGCCCCCCATCTCCGTGAGGCCCCATGAAAGGAAGTCGAATACCTCTTTGTGGTCTCCGTATTGGTGCTTGGCAAAGTTTGGGTGTAGGATATGTGTTGTTGTTGCGGCAGCTGGTGCGGCCAGCGTCTGGGACAGACGCCAAACAGAGAGAAAGGTGGACAGGGCAGCCTGTGGCATGTTTGGTGCTGGGGGCCACCATAGCCAGGCTCATGGAAGTGTCCCAGGCCTAGCATACCAGCCCCTTGGTGTTGACCAGCATGCATGGGCTTGCTTCTAGCCCAACCCTGATTGAATCCAAGTGTGAGAGAGCAGGGCTTAGAGCGGGCGATGAGATGGGGTCATCTGCTGCAGAACCAACCTCCTGCATGTCCCCACGCAGTCTAGACACCACCTGCCTGGACCATGACCCCCAGAGGTCCCCGGGCCCTTTCCTTAGCTTTCAGCCACAGGTGCTGGGTGCCCTGGTGCCAAGCATGCATTGCTGCGGCCCCCAGTTGGGATGGGTTGCCACTACCAAGCTGTCTTCCCCCATGACCCTGTGTCCTTGGGCCCAAGAGGGAGGCCGAGCGCCAGCAGTGGTGGCTCCTGAGGACGCAGGCCCTCAGTCCTGCCCTGAGGCCCAGCAGCACTCAGCTCACTTCTCCCCTGTCTTGTCTCCTCCGGCCCAGGTCTGTAGAAGACAGCACGCCACCAAACGCCTGTGCGTCTATTGCTATGCCAGTCGGGGATGGCTGGGCCCCACCAGCCGCCCCCATGACCATTGTCACCAACCTTGGAATAGGTGTGCAGGCAGCACTGAGCTCCGCCGAGCCGGTGGAAGGTGAGTCATGTCATGGATGATGTGGGTGGTGTACTCGGCCCCAGGGCTGTTCACGCGTGGCTCCTGGCATGTCCAGAGCCCCAGGACATGACCTGAGCCTGTGGTGAGGCCAGGTGGGCATTCTTGGTGCTGGTGGTGGCTTGGACTTGTTCCCAAATCCCTCAGCCTCTCCCATGGCCCCTTTTGCCCTGAGCTCCAGGGTGCATTGCCTGGCTGGAAGGTGGTCATGAGGCAAGGCTAGTTCCCTGGGCGATATGGAGCTGGATTCCCGACCTTGGCCAGGAGCAGGTGTGGCCATAGTTATGGGCTTGTGATTGAACGGTGGACCTGTGCATGAGAAAAGCTTCAAGCCCAACATGCGACAGGCCCAGTTGCAGGGCCTGTGTGTGTACACCAAGAGCACTAGCCAGTTTGCCAAAACTGCAGATTAGTGGAATGTCCAGCACCATGCCCACTGTGGATGGAGGGAGGGAAGGGAGAGATGGCACTGCCATCTCCCAGAGGACATGCGTCCAGCCATGCATGCCAGGTCCTGCAGTGTGCGGGGCAGCTGCCCACATGGGCTGTGGCATGAGCTGCAGGCATGGGCCTTCTGTGGCTGCTGGGGCTAGCTTGCTGTGGACTCTGGCGTGCTTGGGTCTCACTGACGCTACCTTGCTTCACAGTGGACAGCCCTGCAGCCTCTGATGGGCCACAGGGCCACGATGACCAACTACTGACATTTGAGACATGCTGCACCAAGGTGGACTGCGGGTAAGTGTATGTGTTTGTGTGCATGGCCGTGGCCGTGGCACGTGGCTGGCCATGCCTGAGTGGAATATAGTGGTGCCCAGCTGCCTGAGGAGGTGTGCCAGGAGCCTGAGGGCTCCATTGTGCCCCTGCACTCCAACTCTGCTCTGGTCAGGCCCTCCAGGTCTCCAGAGGCTTTGGCGCTGTGCCTTGCCAAGAGCCCTCCCTGGTGCTGTCTGTCAGCCATTGGTGTGGAAGCCCCTGAGGTGCTGCCTGTGTTCCCCTGGGTCCTGCTGGGTCACGGGAGCCAAGGGGGCCGGAGATGAACTGCCTCGTGGGCCCCCCATCTCCGTGAGGCCCCATGAAAGGAAGTCGAATACCTCTTTGTGGTCTCCGTATTGGTGCTTGGCAAAGTTTGGGTGTAGGATATGTGTTGTTGTTGCGGCAGCTGGTGCGGCCAGCGTCTGGGACAGACGCCAAACAGAGAGAAAGGTGGACAGGGCAGCCTGTGGCATGTTTGGTGCTGGGGGCCACCATAGCCAGGCTCATGGAAGTGTCCCAGGCCTAGCATACCAGCCCCTTGGTGTTGACCAGCATGCATGGGCTTGCTTCTAGCCCAACCCTGATTGAATCCAAGTGTGAGAGAGCAGGGCTTAGAGCGGGCGATGAGATGGGGTCATCTGCTGCAGAACCAACCTCCTGCATGTCCCCACGCAGTCTAGACACCACCTGCCTGGACCATGACCCCCAGAGGTCCCCGGGCCCTTTCCTTAGCTTTCAGCCACAGGTGCTGGGTGCCCTGGTGCCAAGCATGCATTGCTGCGGCCCCCAGTTGGGATGGGTTGCCACTACCAAGCTGTCTTCCCCCATGACCCTGTGTCCTTGGGCCCAAGAGGGAGGCCGAGCGCCAGCAGTGGTGGCTCCTGAGGACGCAGGCCCTCAGTCCTGCCCTGAGGCCCAGCAGCACTCAGCTCACTTCTCCCCTGTCTTGTCTCCTCCGGCCCAGGTCTGTAGAAGACAGCACGCCACCAAACGCCTGTGCGTCTATTGCTATGCCAGTCGGGGATGGCTGGGCCCCACCAGCCGCCCCCATGACCATTGTCACCAACCTTGGAATAGGTGTGCAGGCAGCACTGAGCTCCGCCGAGCCGGTGGAAGGTGAGTCATGTCATGGATGATGTGGGTGGTGTACTCGGCCCCAGGGCTGTTCACGCGTGGCTCCTGGCATGTCCAGAGCCCCAGGACATGACCTGAGCCTGTGGTGAGGCCAGGTGGGCATTCTTGGTGCTGGTGGTGGCTTGGACTTGTTCCCAAATCCCTCAGCCTCTCCCATGGCCCCTTTTGCCCTGAGCTCCAGGGTGCATTGCCTGGCTGGAAGGTGGTCATGAGGCAAGGCTAGTTCCCTGGGCGATATGGAGCTGGATTCCCGACCTTGGCCAGGAGCAGGTGTGGCCATAGTTATGGGCTTGTGATTGAACGGTGGACCTGTGCATGAGAAAAGCTTCAAGCCCAACATGCGACAGGCCCAGTTGCAGGGCCTGTGTGTGTACACCAAGAGCACTAGCCAGTTTGCCAAAACTGCAGATTAGTGGAATGTCCAGCACCATGCCCACTGTGGATGGAGGGAGGGAAGGGAGAGATGGCACTGCCATCTCCCAGAGGACATGCGTCCAGCCATGCATGCCAGGTCCTGCAGTGTGCGGGGCAGCTGCCCACATGGGCTGTGGCATGAGCTGCAGGCATGGGCCTTCTGTGGCTGCTGGGGCTAGCTTGCTGTGGACTCTGGCGTGCTTGGGTCTCACTGACGCTACCTTGCTTCACAGTGGACAGCCCTGCAGCCTCTGATGGGCCACAGGGCCACGATGACCAACTACTGACATTTGAGACATGCTGCACCAAGGTGGACTGCGGGTAAGTGTATGTGTTTGTGTGCATGGCCGTGGCCGTGGCACGTGGCTGGCCATGCCTGAGTGGAATATAGTGGTGCCCAGCTGCCTGAGGAGGTGTGCCAGGAGCCTGAGGGCTCCATTGTGCCCCTGCACTCCAACTCTGCTCTGGTCAGGCCCTCCAGGTCTCCAGAGGCTTTGGCGCTGTGCCTTGCCAAGAGCCCTCCCTGGTGCTGTCTGTCAGCCATTGGTGTGGAAGCCCCTGAGGTGCTGCCTGTGTTCCCCTGGGTCCTGCTGGGTCACGGGAGCCAAGGGGGCCGGAGATGAACTGCCTCGTGGGCCCCCCATCTCCGTGAGGCCCCATGAAAGGAAGTCGAATACCTCTTTGTGGTCTCCGTATTGGTGCTTGGCAAAGTTTGGGTGTAGGATATGTGTTGTTGTTGCGGCAGCTGGTGCGGCCAGCGTCTGGGACAGACGCCAAACAGAGAGAAAGGTGGACAGGGCAGCCTGTGGCATGTTTGGTGCTGGGGGCCACCATAGCCAGGCTCATGGAAGTGTCCCAGGCCTAGCATACCAGCCCCTTGGTGTTGACCAGCATGCATGGGCTTGCTTCTAGCCCAACCCTGATTGAATCCAAGTGTGAGAGAGCAGGGCTTAGAGCGGGCGATGAGATGGGGTCATCTGCTGCAGAACCAACCTCCTGCATGTCCCCACGCAGTCTAGACACCACCTGCCTGGACCATGACCCCCAGAGGTCCCCGGGCCCTTTCCTTAGCTTTCAGCCACAGGTGCTGGGTGCCCTGGTGCCAAGCATGCATTGCTGCGGCCCCCAGTTGGGATGGGTTGCCACTACCAAGCTGTCTTCCCCCATGACCCTGTGTCCTTGGGCCCAAGAGGGAGGCCGAGCGCCAGCAGTGGTGGCTCCTGAGGACGCAGGCCCTCAGTCCTGCCCTGAGGCCCAGCAGCACTCAGCTCACTTCTCCCCTGTCTTGTCTCCTCCGGCCCAGGTCTGTAGAAGACAGCACGCCACCAAACGCCTGTGCGTCTATTGCTATGCCAGTCGGGGATGGCTGGGCCCCACCAGCCGCCCCCATGACCATTGTCACCAACCTTGGAATAGGTGTGCAGGCAGCACTGAGCTCCGCCGAGCCGGTGGAAGGTGAGTCATGTCATGGATGATGTGGGTGGTGTACTCGGCCCCAGGGCTGTTCACGCGTGGCTCCTGGCATGTCCAGAGCCCCAGGACATGACCTGAGCCTGTGGTGAGGCCAGGTGGGCATTCTTGGTGCTGGTGGTGGCTTGGACTTGTTCCCAAATCCCTCAGCCTCTCCCATGGCCCCTTTTGCCCTGAGCTCCAGGGTGCATTGCCTGGCTGGAAGGTGGTCATGAGGCAAGGCTAGTTCCCTGGGCGATATGGAGCTGGATTCCCGACCTTGGCCAGGAGCAGGTGTGGCCATAGTTATGGGCTTGTGATTGAACGGTGGACCTGTGCATGAGAAAAGCTTCAAGCCCAACATGCGACAGGCCCAGTTGCAGGGCCTGTGTGTGTACACCAAGAGCACTAGCCAGTTTGCCAAAACTGCAGATTAGTGGAATGTCCAGCACCATGCCCACTGTGGATGGAGGGAGGGAAGGGAGAGATGGCACTGCCATCTCCCAGAGGACATGCGTCCAGCCATGCATGCCAGGTCCTGCAGTGTGCGGGGCAGCTGCCCACATGGGCTGTGGCATGAGCTGCAGGCATGGGCCTTCTGTGGCTGCTGGGGCTAGCTTGCTGTGGACTCTGGCGTGCTTGGGTCTCACTGACGCTACCTTGCTTCACAGTGGACAGCCCTGCAGCCTCTGATGGGCCACAGGGCCACGATGACCAACTACTGACATTTGAGACATGCTGCACCAAGGTGGACTGCGGGTAAGTGTATGTGTTTGTGTGCATGGCCGTGGCCGTGGCACGTGGCTGGCCATGCCTGAGTGGAATATAGTGGTGCCCAGCTGCCTGAGGAGGTGTGCCAGGAGCCTGAGGGCTCCATTGTGCCCCTGCACTCCAACTCTGCTCTGGTCAGGCCCTCCAGGTCTCCAGAGGCTTTGGCGCTGTGCCTTGCCAAGAGCCCTCCCTGGTGCTGTCTGTCAGCCATTGGTGTGGAAGCCCCTGAGGTGCTGCCTGTGTTCCCCTGGGTCCTGCTGGGTCACGGGAGCCAAGGGGGCCGGAGATGAACTGCCTCGTGGGCCCCCCATCTCCGTGAGGCCCCATGAAAGGAAGTCGAATACCTCTTTGTGGTCTCCGTATTGGTGCTTGGCAAAGTTTGGGTGTAGGATATGTGTTGTTGTTGCGGCAGCTGGTGCGGCCAGCGTCTGGGACAGACGCCAAACAGAGAGAAAGGTGGACAGGGCAGCCTGTGGCATGTTTGGTGCTGGGGGCCACCATAGCCAGGCTCATGGAAGTGTCCCAGGCCTAGCATACCAGCCCCTTGGTGTTGACCAGCATGCATGGGCTTGCTTCTAGCCCAACCCTGATTGAATCCAAGTGTGAGAGAGCAGGGCTTAGAGCGGGCGATGAGATGGGGTCATCTGCTGCAGAACCAACCTCCTGCATGTCCCCACGCAGTCTAGACACCACCTGCCTGGACCATGACCCCCAGAGGTCCCCGGGCCCTTTCCTTAGCTTTCAGCCACAGGTGCTGGGTGCCCTGGTGCCAAGCATGCATTGCTGCGGCCCCCAGTTGGGATGGGTTGCCACTACCAAGCTGTCTTCCCCCATGACCCTGTGTCCTTGGGCCCAAGAGGGAGGCCGAGCGCCAGCAGTGGTGGCTCCTGAGGACGCAGGCCCTCAGTCCTGCCCTGAGGCCCAGCAGCACTCAGCTCACTTCTCCCCTGTCTTGTCTCCTCCGGCCCAGGTCTGTAGAAGACAGCACGCCACCAAACGCCTGTGCGTCTATTGCTATGCCAGTCGGGGATGGCTGGGCCCCACCAGCCGCCCCCATGACCATTGTCACCAACCTTGGAATAGGTGTGCAGGCAGCACTGAGCTCCGCCGAGCCGGTGGAAGGTGAGTCATGTCATGGATGATGTGGGTGGTGTACTCGGCCCCAGGGCTGTTCACGCGTGGCTCCTGGCATGTCCAGAGCCCCAGGACATGACCTGAGCCTGTGGTGAGGCCAGGTGGGCATTCTTGGTGCTGGTGGTGGCTTGGACTTGTTCCCAAATCCCTCAGCCTCTCCCATGGCCCCTTTTGCCCTGAGCTCCAGGGTGCATTGCCTGGCTGGAAGGTGGTCATGAGGCAAGGCTAGTTCCCTGGGCGATATGGAGCTGGATTCCCGACCTTGGCCAGGAGCAGGTGTGGCCATAGTTATGGGCTTGTGATTGAACGGTGGACCTGTGCATGAGAAAAGCTTCAAGCCCAACATGCGACAGGCCCAGTTGCAGGGCCTGTGTGTGTACACCAAGAGCACTAGCCAGTTTGCCAAAACTGCAGATTAGTGGAATGTCCAGCACCATGCCCACTGTGGATGGAGGGAGGGAAGGGAGAGATGGCACTGCCATCTCCCAGAGGACATGCGTCCAGCCATGCATGCCAGGTCCTGCAGTGTGCGGGGCAGCTGCCCACATGGGCTGTGGCATGAGCTGCAGGCATGGGCCTTCTGTGGCTGCTGGGGCTAGCTTGCTGTGGACTCTGGCGTGCTTGGGTCTCACTGACGCTACCTTGCTTCACAGTGGACAGCCCTGCAGCCTCTGATGGGCCACAGGGCCACGATGACCAACTACTGACATTTGAGACATGCTGCACCAAGGTGGACTGCGGGTAAGTGTATGTGTTTGTGTGCATGGCCGTGGCCGTGGCACGTGGCTGGCCATGCCTGAGTGGAATATAGTGGTGCCCAGCTGCCTGAGGAGGTGTGCCAGGAGCCTGAGGGCTCCATTGTGCCCCTGCACTCCAACTCTGCTCTGGTCAGGCCCTCCAGGTCTCCAGAGGCTTTGGCGCTGTGCCTTGCCAAGAGCCCTCCCTGGTGCTGTCTGTCAGCCATTGGTGTGGAAGCCCCTGAGGTGCTGCCTGTGTTCCCCTGGGTCCTGCTGGGTCACGGGAGCCAAGGGGGCCGGAGATGAACTGCCTCGTGGGCCCCCCATCTCCGTGAGGCCCCATGAAAGGAAGTCGAATACCTCTTTGTGGTCTCCGTATTGGTGCTTGGCAAAGTTTGGGTGTAGGATATGTGTTGTTGTTGCGGCAGCTGGTGCGGCCAGCGTCTGGGACAGACGCCAAACAGAGAGAAAGGTGGACAGGGCAGCCTGTGGCATGTTTGGTGCTGGGGGCCACCATAGCCAGGCTCATGGAAGTGTCCCAGGCCTAGCATACCAGCCCCTTGGTGTTGACCAGCATGCATGGGCTTGCTTCTAGCCCAACCCTGATTGAATCCAAGTGTGAGAGAGCAGGGCTTAGAGCGGGCGATGAGATGGGGTCATCTGCTGCAGAACCAACCTCCTGCATGTCCCCACGCAGTCTAGACACCACCTGCCTGGACCATGACCCCCAGAGGTCCCCGGGCCCTTTCCTTAGCTTTCAGCCACAGGTGCTGGGTGCCCTGGTGCCAAGCATGCATTGCTGCGGCCCCCAGTTGGGATGGGTTGCCACTACCAAGCTGTCTTCCCCCATGACCCTGTGTCCTTGGGCCCAAGAGGGAGGCCGAGCGCCAGCAGTGGTGGCTCCTGAGGACGCAGGCCCTCAGTCCTGCCCTGAGGCCCAGCAGCACTCAGCTCACTTCTCCCCTGTCTTGTCTCCTCCGGCCCAGGTCTGTAGAAGACAGCACGCCACCAAACGCCTGTGCGTCTATTGCTATGCCAGTCGGGGATGGCTGGGCCCCACCAGCCGCCCCCATGACCATTGTCACCAACCTTGGAATAGGTGTGCAGGCAGCACTGAGCTCCGCCGAGCCGGTGGAAGGTGAGTCATGTCATGGATGATGTGGGTGGTGTACTCGGCCCCAGGGCTGTTCACGCGTGGCTCCTGGCATGTCCAGAGCCCCAGGACATGACCTGAGCCTGTGGTGAGGCCAGGTGGGCATTCTTGGTGCTGGTGGTGGCTTGGACTTGTTCCCAAATCCCTCAGCCTCTCCCATGGCCCCTTTTGCCCTGAGCTCCAGGGTGCATTGCCTGGCTGGAAGGTGGTCATGAGGCAAGGCTAGTTCCCTGGGCGATATGGAGCTGGATTCCCGACCTTGGCCAGGAGCAGGTGTGGCCATAGTTATGGGCTTGTGATTGAACGGTGGACCTGTGCATGAGAAAAGCTTCAAGCCCAACATGCGACAGGCCCAGTTGCAGGGCCTGTGTGTGTACACCAAGAGCACTAGCCAGTTTGCCAAAACTGCAGATTAGTGGAATGTCCAGCACCATGCCCACTGTGGATGGAGGGAGGGAAGGGAGAGATGGCACTGCCATCTCCCAGAGGACATGCGTCCAGCCATGCATGCCAGGTCCTGCAGTGTGCGGGGCAGCTGCCCACATGGGCTGTGGCATGAGCTGCAGGCATGGGCCTTCTGTGGCTGCTGGGGCTAGCTTGCTGTGGACTCTGGCGTGCTTGGGTCTCACTGACGCTACCTTGCTTCACAGTGGACAGCCCTGCAGCCTCTGATGGGCCACAGGGCCACGATGACCAACTACTGACATTTGAGACATGCTGCACCAAGGTGGACTGCGGGTAAGTGTATGTGTTTGTGTGCATGGCCGTGGCCGTGGCACGTGGCTGGCCATGCCTGAGTGGAATATAGTGGTGCCCAGCTGCCTGAGGAGGTGTGCCAGGAGCCTGAGGGCTCCATTGTGCCCCTGCACTCCAACTCTGCTCTGGTCAGGCCCTCCAGGTCTCCAGAGGCTTTGGCGCTGTGCCTTGCCAAGAGCCCTCCCTGGTGCTGTCTGTCAGCCATTGGTGTGGAAGCCCCTGAGGTGCTGCCTGTGTTCCCCTGGGTCCTGCTGGGTCACGGGAGCCAAGGGGGCCGGAGATGAACTGCCTCGTGGGCCCCCCATCTCCGTGAGGCCCCATGAAAGGAAGTCGAATACCTCTTTGTGGTCTCCGTATTGGTGCTTGGCAAAGTTTGGGTGTAGGATATGTGTTGTTGTTGCGGCAGCTGGTGCGGCCAGCGTCTGGGACAGACGCCAAACAGAGAGAAAGGTGGACAGGGCAGCCTGTGGCATGTTTGGTGCTGGGGGCCACCATAGCCAGGCTCATGGAAGTGTCCCAGGCCTAGCATACCAGCCCCTTGGTGTTGACCAGCATGCATGGGCTTGCTTCTAGCCCAACCCTGATTGAATCCAAGTGTGAGAGAGCAGGGCTTAGAGCGGGCGATGAGATGGGGTCATCTGCTGCAGAACCAACCTCCTGCATGTCCCCACGCAGTCTAGACACCACCTGCCTGGACCATGACCCCCAGAGGTCCCCGGGCCCTTTCCTTAGCTTTCAGCCACAGGTGCTGGGTGCCCTGGTGCCAAGCATGCATTGCTGCGGCCCCCAGTTGGGATGGGTTGCCACTACCAAGCTGTCTTCCCCCATGACCCTGTGTCCTTGGGCCCAAGAGGGAGGCCGAGCGCCAGCAGTGGTGGCTCCTGAGGACGCAGGCCCTCAGTCCTGCCCTGAGGCCCAGCAGCACTCAGCTCACTTCTCCCCTGTCTTGTCTCCTCCGGCCCAGGTCTGTAGAAGACAGCACGCCACCAAACGCCTGTGCGTCTATTGCTATGCCAGTCGGGGATGGCTGGGCCCCACCAGCCGCCCCCATGACCATTGTCACCAACCTTGGAATAGGTGTGCAGGCAGCACTGAGCTCCGCCGAGCCGGTGGAAGGTGAGTCATGTCATGGATGATGTGGGTGGTGTACTCGGCCCCAGGGCTGTTCACGCGTGGCTCCTGGCATGTCCAGAGCCCCAGGACATGACCTGAGCCTGTGGTGAGGCCAGGTGGGCATTCTTGGTGCTGGTGGTGGCTTGGACTTGTTCCCAAATCCCTCAGCCTCTCCCATGGCCCCTTTTGCCCTGAGCTCCAGGGTGCATTGCCTGGCTGGAAGGTGGTCATGAGGCAAGGCTAGTTCCCTGGGCGATATGGAGCTGGATTCCCGACCTTGGCCAGGAGCAGGTGTGGCCATAGTTATGGGCTTGTGATTGAACGGTGGACCTGTGCATGAGAAAAGCTTCAAGCCCAACATGCGACAGGCCCAGTTGCAGGGCCTGTGTGTGTACACCAAGAGCACTAGCCAGTTTGCCAAAACTGCAGATTAGTGGAATGTCCAGCACCATGCCCACTGTGGATGGAGGGAGGGAAGGGAGAGATGGCACTGCCATCTCCCAGAGGACATGCGTCCAGCCATGCATGCCAGGTCCTGCAGTGTGCGGGGCAGCTGCCCACATGGGCTGTGGCATGAGCTGCAGGCATGGGCCTTCTGTGGCTGCTGGGGCTAGCTTGCTGTGGACTCTGGCGTGCTTGGGTCTCACTGACGCTACCTTGCTTCACAGTGGACAGCCCTGCAGCCTCTGATGGGCCACAGGGCCACGATGACCAACTACTGACATTTGAGACATGCTGCACCAAGGTGGACTGCGGGTAAGTGTATGTGTTTGTGTGCATGGCCGTGGCCGTGGCACGTGGCTGGCCATGCCTGAGTGGAATATAGTGGTGCCCAGCTGCCTGAGGAGGTGTGCCAGGAGCCTGAGGGCTCCATTGTGCCCCTGCACTCCAACTCTGCTCTGGTCAGGCCCTCCAGGTCTCCAGAGGCTTTGGCGCTGTGCCTTGCCAAGAGCCCTCCCTGGTGCTGTCTGTCAGCCATTGGTGTGGAAGCCCCTGAGGTGCTGCCTGTGTTCCCCTGGGTCCTGCTGGGTCACGGGAGCCAAGGGGGCCGGAGATGAACTGCCTCGTGGGCCCCCCATCTCCGTGAGGCCCCATGAAAGGAAGTCGAATACCTCTTTGTGGTCTCCGTATTGGTGCTTGGCAAAGTTTGGGTGTAGGATATGTGTTGTTGTTGCGGCAGCTGGTGCGGCCAGCGTCTGGGACAGACGCCAAACAGAGAGAAAGGTGGACAGGGCAGCCTGTGGCATGTTTGGTGCTGGGGGCCACCATAGCCAGGCTCATGGAAGTGTCCCAGGCCTAGCATACCAGCCCCTTGGTGTTGACCAGCATGCATGGGCTTGCTTCTAGCCCAACCCTGATTGAATCCAAGTGTGAGAGAGCAGGGCTTAGAGCGGGCGATGAGATGGGGTCATCTGCTGCAGAACCAACCTCCTGCATGTCCCCACGCAGTCTAGACACCACCTGCCTGGACCATGACCCCCAGAGGTCCCCGGGCCCTTTCCTTAGCTTTCAGCCACAGGTGCTGGGTGCCCTGGTGCCAAGCATGCATTGCTGCGGCCCCCAGTTGGGATGGGTTGCCACTACCAAGCTGTCTTCCCCCATGACCCTGTGTCCTTGGGCCCAAGAGGGAGGCCGAGCGCCAGCAGTGGTGGCTCCTGAGGACGCAGGCCCTCAGTCCTGCCCTGAGGCCCAGCAGCACTCAGCTCACTTCTCCCCTGTCTTGTCTCCTCCGGCCCAGGTCTGTAGAAGACAGCACGCCACCAAACGCCTGTGCGTCTATTGCTATGCCAGTCGGGGATGGCTGGGCCCCACCAGCCGCCCCCATGACCATTGTCACCAACCTTGGAATAGGTGTGCAGGCAGCACTGAGCTCCGCCGAGCCGGTGGAAGGTGAGTCATGTCATGGATGATGTGGGTGGTGTACTCGGCCCCAGGGCTGTTCACGCGTGGCTCCTGGCATGTCCAGAGCCCCAGGACATGACCTGAGCCTGTGGTGAGGCCAGGTGGGCATTCTTGGTGCTGGTGGTGGCTTGGACTTGTTCCCAAATCCCTCAGCCTCTCCCATGGCCCCTTTTGCCCTGAGCTCCAGGGTGCATTGCCTGGCTGGAAGGTGGTCATGAGGCAAGGCTAGTTCCCTGGGCGATATGGAGCTGGATTCCCGACCTTGGCCAGGAGCAGGTGTGGCCATAGTTATGGGCTTGTGATTGAACGGTGGACCTGTGCATGAGAAAAGCTTCAAGCCCAACATGCGACAGGCCCAGTTGCAGGGCCTGTGTGTGTACACCAAGAGCACTAGCCAGTTTGCCAAAACTGCAGATTAGTGGAATGTCCAGCACCATGCCCACTGTGGATGGAGGGAGGGAAGGGAGAGATGGCACTGCCATCTCCCAGAGGACATGCGTCCAGCCATGCATGCCAGGTCCTGCAGTGTGCGGGGCAGCTGCCCACATGGGCTGTGGCATGAGCTGCAGGCATGGGCCTTCTGTGGCTGCTGGGGCTAGCTTGCTGTGGACTCTGGCGTGCTTGGGTCTCACTGACGCTACCTTGCTTCACAGTGGACAGCCCTGCAGCCTCTGATGGGCCACAGGGCCACGATGACCAACTACTGACATTTGAGACATGCTGCACCAAGGTGGACTGCGGGTAAGTGTATGTGTTTGTGTGCATGGCCGTGGCCGTGGCACGTGGCTGGCCATGCCTGAGTGGAATATAGTGGTGCCCAGCTGCCTGAGGAGGTGTGCCAGGAGCCTGAGGGCTCCATTGTGCCCCTGCACTCCAACTCTGCTCTGGTCAGGCCCTCCAGGTCTCCAGAGGCTTTGGCGCTGTGCCTTGCCAAGAGCCCTCCCTGGTGCTGTCTGTCAGCCATTGGTGTGGAAGCCCCTGAGGTGCTGCCTGTGTTCCCCTGGGTCCTGCTGGGTCACGGGAGCCAAGGGGGCCGGAGATGAACTGCCTCGTGGGCCCCCCATCTCCGTGAGGCCCCATGAAAGGAAGTCGAATACCTCTTTGTGGTCTCCGTATTGGTGCTTGGCAAAGTTTGGGTGTAGGATATGTGTTGTTGTTGCGGCAGCTGGTGCGGCCAGCGTCTGGGACAGACGCCAAACAGAGAGAAAGGTGGACAGGGCAGCCTGTGGCATGTTTGGTGCTGGGGGCCACCATAGCCAGGCTCATGGAAGTGTCCCAGGCCTAGCATACCAGCCCCTTGGTGTTGACCAGCATGCATGGGCTTGCTTCTAGCCCAACCCTGATTGAATCCAAGTGTGAGAGAGCAGGGCTTAGAGCGGGCGATGAGATGGGGTCATCTGCTGCAGAACCAACCTCCTGCATGTCCCCACGCAGTCTAGACACCACCTGCCTGGACCATGACCCCCAGAGGTCCCCGGGCCCTTTCCTTAGCTTTCAGCCACAGGTGCTGGGTGCCCTGGTGCCAAGCATGCATTGCTGCGGCCCCCAGTTGGGATGGGTTGCCACTACCAAGCTGTCTTCCCCCATGACCCTGTGTCCTTGGGCCCAAGAGGGAGGCCGAGCGCCAGCAGTGGTGGCTCCTGAGGACGCAGGCCCTCAGTCCTGCCCTGAGGCCCAGCAGCACTCAGCTCACTTCTCCCCTGTCTTGTCTCCTCCGGCCCAGGTCTGTAGAAGACAGCACGCCACCAAACGCCTGTGCGTCTATTGCTATGCCAGTCGGGGATGGCTGGGCCCCACCAGCCGCCCCCATGACCATTGTCACCAACCTTGGAATAGGTGTGCAGGCAGCACTGAGCTCCGCCGAGCCGGTGGAAGGTGAGTCATGTCATGGATGATGTGGGTGGTGTACTCGGCCCCAGGGCTGTTCACGCGTGGCTCCTGGCATGTCCAGAGCCCCAGGACATGACCTGAGCCTGTGGTGAGGCCAGGTGGGCATTCTTGGTGCTGGTGGTGGCTTGGACTTGTTCCCAAATCCCTCAGCCTCTCCCATGGCCCCTTTTGCCCTGAGCTCCAGGGTGCATTGCCTGGCTGGAAGGTGGTCATGAGGCAAGGCTAGTTCCCTGGGCGATATGGAGCTGGATTCCCGACCTTGGCCAGGAGCAGGTGTGGCCATAGTTATGGGCTTGTGATTGAACGGTGGACCTGTGCATGAGAAAAGCTTCAAGCCCAACATGCGACAGGCCCAGTTGCAGGGCCTGTGTGTGTACACCAAGAGCACTAGCCAGTTTGCCAAAACTGCAGATTAGTGGAATGTCCAGCACCATGCCCACTGTGGATGGAGGGAGGGAAGGGAGAGATGGCACTGCCATCTCCCAGAGGACATGCGTCCAGCCATGCATGCCAGGTCCTGCAGTGTGCGGGGCAGCTGCCCACATGGGCTGTGGCATGAGCTGCAGGCATGGGCCTTCTGTGGCTGCTGGGGCTAGCTTGCTGTGGACTCTGGCGTGCTTGGGTCTCACTGACGCTACCTTGCTTCACAGTGGACAGCCCTGCAGCCTCTGATGGGCCACAGGGCCACGATGACCAACTACTGACATTTGAGACATGCTGCACCAAGGTGGACTGCGGGTAAGTGTATGTGTTTGTGTGCATGGCCGTGGCCGTGGCACGTGGCTGGCCATGCCTGAGTGGAATATAGTGGTGCCCAGCTGCCTGAGGAGGTGTGCCAGGAGCCTGAGGGCTCCATTGTGCCCCTGCACTCCAACTCTGCTCTGGTCAGGCCCTCCAGGTCTCCAGAGGCTTTGGCGCTGTGCCTTGCCAAGAGCCCTCCCTGGTGCTGTCTGTCAGCCATTGGTGTGGAAGCCCCTGAGGTGCTGCCTGTGTTCCCCTGGGTCCTGCTGGGTCACGGGAGCCAAGGGGGCCGGAGATGAACTGCCTCGTGGGCCCCCCATCTCCGTGAGGCCCCATGAAAGGAAGTCGAATACCTCTTTGTGGTCTCCGTATTGGTGCTTGGCAAAGTTTGGGTGTAGGATATGTGTTGTTGTTGCGGCAGCTGGTGCGGCCAGCGTCTGGGACAGACGCCAAACAGAGAGAAAGGTGGACAGGGCAGCCTGTGGCATGTTTGGTGCTGGGGGCCACCATAGCCAGGCTCATGGAAGTGTCCCAGGCCTAGCATACCAGCCCCTTGGTGTTGACCAGCATGCATGGGCTTGCTTCTAGCCCAACCCTGATTGAATCCAAGTGTGAGAGAGCAGGGCTTAGAGCGGGCGATGAGATGGGGTCATCTGCTGCAGAACCAACCTCCTGCATGTCCCCACGCAGTCTAGACACCACCTGCCTGGACCATGACCCCCAGAGGTCCCCGGGCCCTTTCCTTAGCTTTCAGCCACAGGTGCTGGGTGCCCTGGTGCCAAGCATGCATTGCTGCGGCCCCCAGTTGGGATGGGTTGCCACTACCAAGCTGTCTTCCCCCATGACCCTGTGTCCTTGGGCCCAAGAGGGAGGCCGAGCGCCAGCAGTGGTGGCTCCTGAGGACGCAGGCCCTCAGTCCTGCCCTGAGGCCCAGCAGCACTCAGCTCACTTCTCCCCTGTCTTGTCTCCTCCGGCCCAGGTCTGTAGAAGACAGCACGCCACCAAACGCCTGTGCGTCTATTGCTATGCCAGTCGGGGATGGCTGGGCCCCACCAGCCGCCCCCATGACCATTGTCACCAACCTTGGAATAGGTGTGCAGGCAGCACTGAGCTCCGCCGAGCCGGTGGAAGGTGAGTCATGTCATGGATGATGTGGGTGGTGTACTCGGCCCCAGGGCTGTTCACGCGTGGCTCCTGGCATGTCCAGAGCCCCAGGACATGACCTGAGCCTGTGGTGAGGCCAGGTGGGCATTCTTGGTGCTGGTGGTGGCTTGGACTTGTTCCCAAATCCCTCAGCCTCTCCCATGGCCCCTTTTGCCCTGAGCTCCAGGGTGCATTGCCTGGCTGGAAGGTGGTCATGAGGCAAGGCTAGTTCCCTGGGCGATATGGAGCTGGATTCCCGACCTTGGCCAGGAGCAGGTGTGGCCATAGTCATGGGCTTGTGATTGAACGGTGGACCTGTGCATGAGAAAAGCTTCAAGCCCAACATGCGACAGGCCCAGTTGCAGGGCCTGTGTGTGTACACCAAGAGCACTAGCCAGTTTGCCAAAACTGCAGATTAGTGGAATGTCCAGCACCATGCCCACTGTGGATGGAGGGAGGGAAGGGAGAGATGGCACTGCCATCTCCCAGAGGACATGCGTCCAGCCATGCATGCCAGGTCCTGCAGTGTGCGGGGCAGCTGCCCACATGGGCTGTGGCATGAGCTGCAGGCATGGGCCTTCTGTGGCTGCTGGGGCTAGCTTGCTGTGGACTCTGGCGTGCTTGGGTCTCACTGACGCTACCTTGCTTCACAGTGGACAGCCCTGCAGCCTCTGATGGGCCACAGGGCCACGATGACCAACTACTGACATTTGAGACAGGCTGCACCAAGGTGGACTGCGGGTAAGTGTATGTGTTTGTGTGCATGGCCGTGGCCGTGGCACGTGGCTGGCCATGCCTGAGTGGAATATAGTGGTGCCCAGCTGCCTGAGGAGGTGGCGGCGGGCTGGGCTGTGGAAGGCTGGTGGTGTTCCAGGAAGGCTCCATTGTGCCCCTGCACTCCAACTCTGCTCTGGTCAGGCCCTCCAGGTCTCCAGAGGCTTTGGCGCTGTGCCTTGCCAAGAGCCCTCCCTGGTGCTGTCTGTCAGCCATTGGTGTGGAAGCCCCTGAGGTGCTGCCTGTGTTCCCCTGGGTCCTGCTGGGTCACGGGAGCCAAGGGGGCCGGAGATGAACTGCCTCGTGGGCCTCCCATCTCCGTGAGGCCCCATGAAAGGAAGTCGAATACCTCTTTGTGGTCTCCGTATTGGTGCTTGGCAAAGTTTGGGTGTAGGATATGTGTTGTTGTTGCGGCAGCTGGTGCGGCCAGCGTCTGGGACAGACACCAAGCAGAGAGAAAGGTGGACAGGGCAGCCTGTGGCATGTTTGGTGCTGGGGGCCACCATAGCCAGGCTCATGGAAGTGTCCCAGGCCTAGCATACCAGCCCCTTGGTGTTGACCAGCATGCATGGGCTTGCTTCTAGCCCAACCCTGATTGAATCCAAGTGTGAGAGAGCAGGGCTTAGAGCGGGCGATGAGATGGGGTCATCTGCTGCAGAACCAACCTCCTGCATGTCCCCACGCAGTCTAGACACCACCTGCCTGGACCATGACCCCCAGAGGTCCCCGGGCCCTTTCCTTAGCTTTCAGCCACAGGTGCTGGGTGCCCTGGTGCCAAGCATGCATTGCTGCGGCCCCCAGTTGGGATGGGTTGCCACTACCAAGCTGTCTTATTGCTTTTGTACCCCTCTCTGCTGCTTTCCTCCCCGTTCTTGTCCCTGTACTTTTCTCTGCATAGGTCTTACTGCTTTTGTAACCCCTCTCTGCTGCTTTATCTCCCTCCTATGCCTTAGCTTTTTGCTTAGCTTTTCTACCCCTCTCTGCTGCCCCATTCTTCTCATTCCATCCGTGGTTCTTTTACTGGTCCATCTTATAGCTTTTAGCGGCTGCTTTTATACTGCTCTCCACCAATCACTTCTCCCTGTGGGTCCACTTGGTGCTACCTGATAGGCCAGTTGCAATGACATAATTGCAGCGAGGGCATCAGCCTATCCCTGTGACTTCCTGTTTGCCTGCTGGTGAGACCAGCCCCCCCCTCCTGGCCCTGGGGAGGCTGCCATCCTGAGAGGGCCTTTCCTAATCCTGGGACGTGCTTTGGCACCCTGCTCCCCTCAGATGTGGGCATGCTCTGGGCCCGGCGATTCAGATCCTATGGGCTGTTGCTACAGATTGCTGTCAGATGGGCCCAGCCCTAGATCAGTGGGCAGCCCTGCTGAGGGAGCAGGTGGGTGGCTGAGTGTACATGTGCCTGGAACAGTTGGTGGGGTAGTGATGTGGGTTGGCTAGAAGTCCAGGTGGCAGGCTGGGAACTGGAGGGGTGTCAGCCAGCTGGCCTGGCTCCAGAGTGGATGGTGGACAGGCTTGGGGTACTGGGGGGAGGGTAGAACCTCTTGAGCCTGCATTGTCCTGGAACACCCTGCAGGGCAGCCAGGCAGGCAGGATCTAGGAACATTAGACACGCCACCTGTGTCTGCCTGGCCTTGGAGCAGCCTGTGGGTTAGAAGTGCAGGGATCTGGTCCTAAAGTAGTTGGTATGGAGCAGTGTGGTGCCCTAGAGGCCCAGTTGTCATGGCCACCAGTCTGTGGGAGTGTGTTACAGCGCAGAAGGTCCAGTGTCAGCCTGGCCCTGGAGTGCCAACTGGGGCCACAGGGTCCCTGGCAGAATGGGCTGGCTCTGAATAGCAGGCAGCTGAGTGGTCTGCTGAGGGAGTAGGATTGCTGGCTGATCCCCACTTGCTCTGGAGCACTGCATGAGCTGAGCCTACCTGGTCCTGGAACAGCAATCAGAGTGTTGGTGTGTCCTGACTGGAAGTATGTCGGGCGGGCTGAACCCTTCTGGGTGGGCGGCACTGGCTGAGGCCATGTGGACCTTGAGCTGCTGATGAGGCAGCTGGGTGGGTGAGCTAGAGGCATAGGGGTCACCTGCTGAGGGAGCTGTGCCTGTTGCAGTGACCACACCATGAGTGCTGGTGGCACTGAGGACCCAGGGCCCCATTATCCTGGCCCTGAGATGCTGGGGAATTGGAGGTTCGTGCTGGCTGGTGCCTCAGTGCTGGCAGCAGAATGGGCCCCGCCCTAGAGTGGCACATACAGCATGTGGTTTGCTGAGGAAACTGGGTAGATAGCCAAACTCAACTGTCCCTTGAGCAGCAGCAGGGTGGTGGACCTGGCAGGCTAGAGGCATGTCTGGCACTTGCCAATCAAGGTTGACCCTGGAGTAAGTGGCAAGCAGGGCCTAAGTGTATACTGTCTGGGGCCCCAGAGACGCAGGAGAATGGGACTGTCCCCAGAGAGGCTGGTTTGCAATCAGCCATGTGAGGGAGAGGTCCCTTGCTGAGCCACCTGGCTCTGGATCAGTATAAAGGCCGATGGAATGGGTGCACCTGGAATCCCTGGTGCCAGGCTGCTGAGCTTTATTGGTCCTAGATCAGCTGGCATGTGGTCTTGTGTATGTAGGAGGTGCTGCAGGAGCCTGTGTGGCTGTGAAGCAAGTCGGGCAGCAGGGTGCCATGCTGTGGTGTGGAGTGTCTGGTGAGCTGGTGCAGTGTCAGGAGCTGGTGGTAGGCACTAGAGGGATGTTCAGGACTTCCTTGGGGTGTGAAGCAAGTATGGGTCACCGTGCAGGAGTGGTGGTTGCAGAGCTCCCAGATGAACCCCAGATGTGTGGCAGTGGGTGGAGACCCCTGAGGAAGCCACCAGGAGGGCCAGTCCATGGTAGGGCTGGGAAGGGGAAGCAGGAAGGGGCGTTCTTTCACGGGTGCCTGTGGTGGGGAGGGTATGTGTGCATGGAATGCAGGGTTGGCTGGAAACCCGGTCAGGGACTGGGAGCAGTGGCGGGGAAGTGTGGGATTTGTCCTTGGTGCTGGGGAAGCACAGGTCTGCTTGGGGAGATAAAGCGTGTAGGTCTGCATGGGAGAGAGGAGCTGGTGGTAGGCACTAGAGGGATGTCCAGGACTTCCTTGGGGTGTGAAGCAAGTATGTTCTTCATCTGGTCGGCAGGGAAGTGTGGGGTCTGCCTAGAGCAGGGAGGGAAGCTGGGGTCTGAGGCAGCATCACCTGGAACCCCAGGTAGGGAGGATGCTGTCTTGAGCAGCTGAGGTGAATGAAACTCTAGAGTTGGTGGAGACCTACGAGCAGGGGCGGTGCAGGTGGTAGGTTCTGTGTCCCAGGTGGTGAGCTCAGGTCATACAGGAGGTGGGTGAAGGCAGCACAGACATGCTTTTTGGGCACAGGTTCCCGAGGAGGCAGCAGCGAAGACAAAGTGCAGGGAGCAGGTGGCAGTGCAGTGCGGGTTTGTTCTTCTCAGTGGGACAGAAGCAAGGCCCATCTTGGTGCTTGTGGAGATGTTCAGGGAGGCAGCAGTGATGTGAGGGCCTCCATCAGCAGGAGAAAAGCGCAGATCTGTGTTGGCGGCAAGGTGAAGTACAGGATGAAGCCCGGATCCGAGGTGTTGGCGGTGGAGAGCGCATGCAGAGATGAAGGCCAGATCTCCCAGGCCTGGGACGTCAGTGGCAGTGGACAAGCTCCTGTTCTGAGAGGCTTCAGCATGGCAGTCCAGCATCGGCGCTCCTGGATCTCCGCTGTGTGTGGATGTGCATTGGTGACAGTGGTGAAGCAGCGTCCAGTGCAGAGCATTGGCAGCTTCTGCCTCAACCTGCTAGCTGTCCCTCCTTCCACCTGCTGAGTTAACCTCCTTGGAGAAGAAATGAGGGGATTGGGAAGGCAGTGAAGGGGATTGCCCTCCTGTGGGCTAGGGGCAAATGGGAGAGTCCTGCAGGCATGGGGCAGGTACCAAGAGCTGGCTGCAGCTAGAGTCAAATCGAAAAGGATTAAAGACCTGGGGTGGAGGGCTCCCTGCCGGGACAGTCAGTATGAGAGCAGGAGGTTTAGGGCACCTGGGCTGGGATAGTCAGAGAAGAAAAAACCCCTGGGCCTTACAGAAAAATCCCTCTGGTTTGTTTTTGTTTTTGTTTTCCTCCCTGGTGCAGCCAAGCACACCTGCAGAGTGGAAACAACAGGTCCTTGAGCAACTAACTAACTACGAGGCAGTCCATGTCTCACCCCAAACCTAAACGTCCTGACAGCCTTCACCTGGACAGCAGGCAGGAGCCCGCGGCCGGACACCAGGCAGGGTCCACAGCGCGGACGCCCCACACACCCCAGCACCCCACAGGGCAGACGCACACACGGCCCACTCGGCCCCTTCCCACAGCTTCCTCCGGCGGCCGCAGCCCGCCGCCCACAAGCCCACACCCCCCGCCCCCAACGCCCTCCTCCCTCCACCGCGGGCGCCCAGGGGGCTCCCGAGCACCACCCGGGACTCCCGCACCAGGGCTCCACCGCCAGAAACACTCACCCAGGCCGCCGCTCCAGCGCTGCCGGGGCTCCTGACCGGGACCACGAGCGCGGGCTCCCGGGCTGCCCGCCTGTCCGCCGGCTCCTGCAGGCCGCGGGCGCCCAGGGACGAGCGGGAGGCGTCCGAATTCTCCCGCCGCCAGCTGCAGGAGGACGCACGCCACCACGTGCGAGCCGCTGGCCCGCCCCCAAACTGTGTGTAGAACCCAAACTGCTGGGCACGAGCCGCCCTCGCGCAGCTCCTATTGGCCCTGAGACAGCCAGGCCCGCCCTCGCGCCACTTCTATTTGCCCTGGGCCAGCCAGGCCCGCCCTTGCGCCAGCTCCTAATGGCACTTGGCCAGCCAAGGCCACCCTCGCGCCTCTCCTATTGGTCCTGGGCTGGGAGCTAGGTGCCTCTTCCAGATTCTGAAGGACTTGCTGCTGGTGTAGGACATGCTTTCACTCATTACAGCTGGACTGGCACGAGTCTCTAATCCTAACCTCACACTAACCCTAACTTTAACCAGCAGCTGTCCTGAACCTTAACCCTGACCAAGACCTTAACCTTAACCCCAGCCTTAATCATAGTCCTAACTGCAACGACAAGGTGACCACAAGGAGCAATTCAGCACACGTGTTCATGATCACCCTTGGGTGGGTGAGGGGGTCTGTCCCCACTGAGGACTGAACGGAGAGTCTTAGTCCTTATGCAGCTGGAGCTGGGGATCTTATCAACAACCTGTTCCCCGTGCAAGGCCACAGCATGCGCTCTGCTCCCTCTGTCCTTGAAGAACCTAGGCGTTTTCTGCCTTTTGTGATTCTGCCTTAATGGCTTGGCTGGGGGCTGTGTGAACCTCAGGCCTGATAGTCTACGTGACACCCGGCAGGACACCTGGCAGGTCACGTAGGCAGACCACTCCTCAGGAAGGAGGTACCTGGTGTTTGATAAGATTCACAGCCCAATAGCTCATTGATTTGTACTTTTTGAAAATTGCTTGTTTCAAACCCACCAATAGAAGCCTACTAAATCATGACTGTATAATTAATAGCCTGAAATGTATAAGAACTGGGGGCTTGGCTCTGCCCTTCCTTGGCTCTTCTGGCTCGTGCTTCTTTTGTCCTCCTTGTGGATCTTTGCAGCCTCGGCTGTGGCTGCCCCTCCCCCGCCCAGCCATGCTGGGCTGGGGGAGGTCGCTGGGTTACCTAGGCTAACCTGAATAAACCACCTTTTTGCCTCAGCACCGACTTCAGACTGGATGATTATCTGGGGGTTTCAAAAACCGGCACAACATCCTCACATCTTGCTGTAGCACAGTGCACCCCACCCTGCATGGGCCTGGGCCTGGGTGGCACATCCCCGTGACAAGGAGAACATGCCTGTCCTGTAGCCCTTGGCCCTTGTGTACCACACACAGCTCATCTGCTGTTACCAGCACAAGACAGCTGCTCAGACAGCTATAGGCGGTGGTCAGGGGCCATCTGAGCCTTCCACCTGAGTCAGTCCTTTGGAGAGAGGGCTAAAGGGAAATAGAGCAAGGTGCACATGGATGTTTTCATCTGGAGCCTTCCTGCCAGAACAACATCTGTGTTGGAGAGAGACGCTGCGGAGCTGGCCTCCTGGAGAAGCCGTGAAGGAGGAGATGGTCCAAGTGCTTGGGTCCCTGCCACTCATGTGTGAGACACAGATGCAGTAACTGGCTCCTGGCTTTGGCCTGGCTCAGCCCAGGGCATTGTGGCCATTTAGGATGTGAACCAGCACATGCAAGAGCTCTGTCTCTATGCCCTCTCTCTAACTGCCTTTCAGACTGCCTGAGCAGTCTGCAGAGACAGAAGAATAATAAACCTCCTTCAGGACTAGGGAGGCGAGGTTTCTCTGGTTCTTGCCTAGCTCTGGCTCTGGGTCCCCACCCTCTCTCATAGTGACCATTAGGATCACTCCAGAAAACCCTCAAAACAAACGAACAAACATACAAACAAACAAAAAAACCTAGAATGGACAGACAACAAGGAAAGCTTAGAATCAGACATGCAAGGGTCAGCGTGGATTCACTTATACCTCACTAGGTGGGACACAAAGATTAGTTACGCCTCACTGGGGTATCGGGGATTTCTCTGCACACCCCTCCAAAAAAAAAATGTTCTGTACCTAAACTGATGACACATGTCTTGCTGGAGTTATAAGCCAGTTCAGACCATCCAAAAAACAACTAAGTTCAGCAAAATCATGCTTCAACACTATAAGCAGCTAAATAGTAAAATAAAAATAGATGAGACAGCTGAATAGTAATCTATAGCCACTTTGAGGTGTATGGAATCCGGTTGAATATAAACCAATAATTGAAATGTCTATGAAGAAGTCACAGGATGCAGTTAAGAACCCGCATTTTCCTATTAGCATATTGTTGATCAATACCATGTCAATGAATGCCATAAGGTTGTAAATGGTTGTTGATGTTATGTCGGGGCTTCTAATTGATTGGGGTGATACTCTGCCGGCTTTACCTTCAGACCAGAGATGGTCTCACCAAGAAATCGTTGAACTCACTAGGATAATAAGACGCTGGACTTTATGCTTGGTAAATACTTCCAATGAAAGAACCTCAACTGAATTTGAACTGTGGTAACACAGCAAGGTGGAGAAATCCACTATGGGGAGAGGGTTCGGGGAGGGGTGGGGGATATTCCAGTGCCTATAACACTGTGTCACATAATGCAATGCAATTAATAATAAATAAATAAAAAACCAACATTAGGTAACCTGGATTCAGGGATGGAGAGAAGAGGATTGAGGTTCGTTAACATCCCAAGTGTGTGCATCTGTCTGCACCTGTACATCCCACTTCCTTAGAAGCTCGTGATGCTGTAATTCCAGCCTTCCTAGCACAACTGTTACAAACAGCACACGTCACTTCTCTCTCCCTCTTCCGAATTTCACTGGTCCTTTCAGCCTAGGATTCTCAACTTACAAATCTTAAAGTGATTATAGCACCTTAACCTTCTCAATCAGATATCACCGGAAAGTATAAATGCAGAAAATGTAGTTACTGTCCTTAACCCACCGTGTGGTAAGAGGGAGAGAGAATATGTCTGATGGATACAGAGTAAAGCACAGAGGAGTCAAGTAACTTGCCCAGGGACACACAGTGATTTCAGAAATGGGCAAATTTAATCACTCCTATTATCTCCTCTTTCTGAATCGAGAAAAACCTGTTATGGGCCTTTCCCCCAGTGGGTTTCATTATGGGGAGAGTCATTAGTTAGAAAACTATGTTTTGCCCAATGGCACATAAACACCTGGAAAGAGCCCTTCTTTACCCAAATCTGTCTTCCTCTAGCCCAAGGCTGTGCGATGCTTCCTGGGGACAATTGCTATTCTGGCCCAATTACCACAGTCTAAGCAGATTTAGAGGCATTTGGTTCCTCCTGTTTTTCCTTGTTGAGTTCAGCTGACAGGAAAGTGGGTTTGTACCCTGTACCCCATCACCTCCCCACCCCAGCCTGTGAGTACCTGGGAGACAGTTCAGCTGTCATCTCCCCTTTCCTATAGCTGTTGCCACCACTGCCCCAGCAATCTAAAATCTCATCACATTTCATCACACCTTCAATAACTGGCGCCAGCCTTACCCCTCCACTGCCTTCCTGACTATGTGTATTGCCTTCTGGCTTGATGTGGCAGGGAGATGGAGAGAGGCTGCCCATGCTGGCAACTCCAGCTTGGCAGGAGTCAGGGGTTGAACTCTGTCTTACAACTCCATTACCTGGTCCAGGGAGAAAGCAGCATGCTCTCAGAGATGTCAGTTCAAAGCTTGCCCATTTCTCTATTGCCTTGACCTCAATTTTAAAAATAACAGCACCTGGGCCAGGAGAAGGCCTGGGCCTCTGCCCCCGTCTTGCGACAGGGGCTGTGCCTGAGACCCCGGCAGGGTTCCGTCTGGCAGAGGCGCCCCCACCAAGTGCCATCTTGATGGGGGGTAAACCCACCCCTTGTCCTGAGACTGGACCCACCCTACCTGTCCTGCTGCCAGCTATTGGCTGGCGGGGACAGGGGAGGCTGAAACACTCTACAGCAAGAACCAGAAAGGGGTGATGGCCAGTTAGGAAAGGCCACTGTTCCTGCTAGGACAAGAGGCGAACTGGCACATGGACCCACTGATATGCGCGAAACCTGGCACATGGAGGGGATCTGATGGAGGAGCTCGGGCAACTCCTCTGGCAGGACACAGACCCTGCAGGTCAGCCCAAGGAACATGGAAGGTAACAGCCAAGAGGTCATAGAAAGTGTCCCACTGGCATGCATTTGGCATGGGTCGGGGGCAGACCAGGCTGAATCTGTTCATGTCATCCACTGGTAAATCTGATCGCCAGAACAGAGTGTGGGTCGAACCAGGTCCGGTCGTGACAAAAGCAACACACAAGTTGGAATGCCAAGGTGAGGTAGCCTGAGCCAGATGCAGCCGCAAAACCCAATCAATACACGTGAGAACCAGGAAAGGAGGAGGCAGAGCTGACAGGGGAATAAGGGGAGGTTCCCTAGCTGAACAGCAACTTACACTGAGGAGCGTGAGCTGGGTAGGGGGTAGACCAGATCAGGCAGGGACACAGCACCTGCGCACCTCATGTGGACCAGATTGGGTGAAAACCAGGCTGGGCTGACTATTCCCACTGGTGCAAGCTACAATCAGAATTGGGGAGGGTTGTTGGGGCTTAGTTGTAGCACCAGCTGGCGGAAGCTGGTACAAAGGGTTAGACATGAGTTGAACCACAGGGCCAACTGGAGAGGGCACAACTGGAATGGGAGCGACCTGGGAGGGAAATAGTGGGCTCCTCCCTTGTGGGTCATCACCTTCCACGGGAGGGCATGGGAGCTAGGACAGGGGCTGGGGTGGCTAGACAGACATCCAAAAATATCCGTTAAGGAAGGTAGGAGGAGATGGTTGGATGGAAGTAGGTTGCAACACCTGTTGGCAAGTATATGAACAGAAGAGTATTTGGGTCAGACTGGGCTAGTATGCCATACATACTGGCAAGCCAGGGTAGGGGGTGGGCCTGGTTGGGGTTGCTGTGGGCCGCCCTGACTGGGCTGCAACTCCTACTGGTACGTGCAAGGGACAAGTGTGTCCAGGGCGGAACCAGGCGGGACTGCAAGAGGACACGGGTGGAGACAGAACCGACCCAGCAACTGCAACCACCAGCTGATCGGGGCAATGGACTGTGCCGGGCCCTATGCTACTAGAACATGCAGGAATCTGGACTGGGAATACCTCAAAATTTCTTCGAGGATCTCCCCATTCGAGACACCGGACTCAGAGTCCTAATGAAGGAAAGACAGAACAAGTCAAGCAACAACCTCAGCTATCTGTTGGCAGCAAAACACTGGGCAAATGGAGACTCTAGAAGGGACTGTGTCAATCAATGGACTCTTCGACGACCACATCGTGCTTGGAGTGGCGAGACTGGCAGCGACCCATGAATGGTGAACTATTGGAACCACTTGATCAAGTATCTCAGAGCATGCCCCACATCCAGGACTTAGGGTGGGTGGGAAACTGGGTGGGGCTTCTTCCTCTATATCCCTCTTTAGGCCTTGAACCTTTTTTACCCCAATTAAATATGTAAGGATTGTCAAAATTAAAAAAAAAAAAATAACAGCAAATACAACGTGCTTCGAGGAGCACCATTAGATTACCTCTTGGTTTTCTTTTATTATTATTATTATTATTGCATTTCATTTTATAACAACGTTTCAAAGGCTGTGATGTCCCCCCATCCCCTCTCTGTGCCCTCCCCCATGGTGGATTGTGCCACCTTGTTGCAGTATTACAGTTCAAATCCAGTCTTGTTTCTTTCACTGCAAGCATGTGCCATGCATAGAGTCCAGTATCTTATTGCACTGTTGAATTAAACAGTTTCTTTGGGAGACCAACTCTGGTCTGAAGACATAGCTGGCAGAATATCGTTCTGACCAATTCAAAGCCATACCATAACATCCACAACAGTTTCCAACATTATGGGGTTAATTAACATTGTATAGAGTGACTGATATGTTAGACAATGCGAGTTCTTCACCACATCCTGTGACTACTTCATTAACATTTCAGTTATAGTTTATATACAACTGGCTTCTATCTACCTTAAATTGGCTATGGAATACTCTTCAGCTGTCTTATGTCTATTTTCATTTTAGTATTTAGCAGTGTATTGTGTTGAAGCATAATTTTTATTGAACTTGGCAGATTTTAGGATAGTCTGAACTGGTTTATACCTTTAGCAAGGCATGTGACACCAGCTGAGGCCTAGAACACTGTTGGGAGGGGTGTGCAGAGGAATCCTGCATACCCTAGTTTGGAGTAGTTTATTTTCATGTCCTACCTGGTAAGGTATGTGTGAGTCCCCACTGATTGTCTCCTGTCTAGTTCTAAGCTTTCCTTGTTGTTCTCTGTCTATTCTAATGTTTTTGTTGTTGTTTGTTTCTTCAAGTGAAAGCAGCCAACTCCGTGACCCCCTCTCTACAGCAACTGTTGCTGCGTTCTCCCAACATCAAGCTGTTCCTGTCTGTAGCTCCTCCACTCAAAATGTGGGCAGAGCCCAGCAGGTAGAGCAAGACGGCCTGGCAGCTTACTGGAATAGACATCTGCACATCTGTCCCAGGCCACTGACTCAGATTCTGCAGTTAACTCCCTATAAATCACACGCTTAAGATTGAGTGACACAGATATATATTGGCAATTCTTCTCCTTCAGGGAGTATTTGACGTTCTTGGAGGACTGCTGGATTCAACCCCCAACTTCAGGGCATTTGATTCATTTTGTCTGAGTTTGGGGACCTGAGGATCTAACAAGTTCCCAGGTGATGCGATGCGGGTGCGGCTGGCACAGGCTATCCCACCGAGAAGCACGCAGCTGCAAGGGCCAGGGCTGCAGGACAAGCTGTGATTAAAGCTCCTTTTTTTCCTTCCAAATTTCCAATCCATTCTGGGCTGATTTTGTGAACAGTAATAAATAGAAATGACCAGGAAAAAACATGGAAAAAGGACACAAAATAGAGTAATGATCCATTGTTACTACTCTTGGAGTCAACAAACAAAATTACTGTGAGTTGACTATGGACATTTCTAAACAGTTCCTCAATTTCTGCCCTTAACACACACCAAGGACAAACCATCACAGGTCATGTTTAAGTAGCTCTGTTCAAGGTAGCAATTCCAAAGCATGGTGGAGGCATCCCTTTTCATAACAATACCAATGTGTTACTTGTCTTTTATTTTTATTTATTTTAAAAGTTATTCATTTCTTTGAAAGACTGAATGACAGAAAAGTGTTTTCCATCAACTAGTTTACTTCCTGAAAAGCCCACAAGAACCAGGGGTAGGCTAACCTGAAGCCAGAGCCCAAAATGCCATCTGGGTCTCCCACATGGAAACTTGGCCCACAGTCTACTGCTTTCAGGAAGCTGGATCAGAAGTGCAGAGTAGGTACAGACCTTCCAAGTGATAGCTTAACCCACTGTACCACAACTTCTACCCAGTCCTTTAAACTCTCTGAGGTATAGGGTAGAATTTTCCAGACTCTATATGCAACAAAAAGAATTGGCCTGGATTGAGTACAGAAGCAGATGAGAGAATACAGCCAGCTCAGAAATAGAAGAAATTTGCAAACATGAAAAACAGTCTCACTTTTGTCACTATTGTTTGGGTCTCAAAAAACAGTTTTCATTACAATATTGTATTAGAATTTCTTTAATTAAGGAAAATGCCAGGGAAAAGCTAACTTGCGAAGGAGAAGGTTCCTTGTGACTCACCATTTTGGAGTTTCACAGCCCAAGTGCAGGCAAAGCCCTTGGTGGCGCATCTGATAAGGATGGCGGAGGGAGAGTCATCCAGGGTGTCATACAGCAGAGAGGGGCAGAACGCTCATCCTCATGTCTCTGTCTCTGTTTTCCAATATTTATTTATTTATTTATATTGGGAAGACAGATTTACAGAGAGGAAAGATCGAGAGAAAGATCTTCCAACTGCTGGTTTACTCCCCAATTGGTTGCAGTGGCAGGAGCTGAGCCTATGTGAAACCATGAGCCAGGAGCTTCTTCTGGATCTCCCACGTGGGTGCAAGGGGCCAAAGGCCTTGGGCGAGCCTTCACTGCTTTCCCAGGCCATTAGCAGGGAGCTGGACTGGAAGTGGAGCAATGGAACATGAACTAGAGCTCCTATGAGGTATTGGTGTCACAGTTGGAGGATTAGGTTGCTATGCTACCATGTCAGCCTCCCAACATGTCTCTCTTTGTTAGGCCATCATGATTTCATGCAAGCTTGATCCCAGAAGCCTAATCAAATATAAGCATTTCCCAAAGGTGCCCCCTTCAAACATTCTAGCCTTAAATTCATCAACTATTAACATTAATCTGCTAACCATAATACAAGACTTTGGGGCACTGAAGCAGTTTCTACTGTGGTGAATATAGATTGTACAGGCCATGTAAATTAAAGCAGTGTGAGGACAGCTGGTCTCCTCACCTGCCCAGAACACTGTTGTTTGGGATCCCAGACTCTCAGGTCTTTGGGACCACAGGCCTTGGGGACCTGGAGCAGGGCACAGGTAGGCTCTGCTCTTACTATGGTGAACAATGGGAAACAAAGTGATTTGGGGTAATCCCACTTTCTTTTGTGCTGCTATTCCTCCCAATGAAATGCCCCTGTGTTTCTGAAACTCCTGTCTGGCTACTTGAAGGATTTTCACTTCTTATCTTGGGGCTGTGCGAAAGCATAAAGAACTCACCTTTCTCTTCCCATGGAGAACTGCCACCGATTAAATTCCTCCATGGGTCCAACTCCCTTTCCTGGAAACCTCTTCTTTTCTTTCCTTTCCTTTTCTTTTCTCTTCTCTTTTCTTCTTTGTTTCTTCTTTCCTTCCTTCCTTCCTTCCTTCCTTCCTTCCTTCCTTCCTTCCTTCCTTCTTCCTCCCTTTCTTCTTTCTTTCTTTCAGTTATCCAAGGAAGTAAAAATATGACAGCAATCTTTTATTTTAAAGATTATTTATTTTGAAAGACAGAGTTACACACACAGAAAAAAAAGAAATTTCTTTCTGCTGGGTTATTCTCTAGATGGCTACAAGAGCCAGCATTGGCCCAGGTGGAAACCAGGAACTGGAAACTTCATGCGGGTCTTTCCCATGGGTGGCAGGAGACCAAACACTTACTCTATCTTCTGCTGCTTTTCCTAGGCCATTATCAGGGAGCTGGACTGGAAGTGGAGCAACTGGCCATGCACAAAAGAGCACCCATAGGGCATCTCAGCATTGCAGACGGTGGTGTTATCCACAATGTCGGTCCTATGGCAGGAATATTTTAAAAACAGATGATGGTTAGCATCAGTTGCAGCTACGTCCTGCCTGAAATGCCAACACCAAGGGGGTCCCCCAGGCTAACTGGTGGTGGTATTGGGGTGCCAATGACCTGCAGGGTCCTGATTCTTGTCTGTGTTTGTGTAACTCCCATGGGAAAGGCAGAGCTAACTACACATCGAGTGTACCTGCCTTCCTTGGTATGTGTTAACTCCTTTAATGCTGGGGTCCGTGCAGTAGGTATGGATGACACAAAGGTGTGAAGAGAACAGCTCCCTGCTTGGCAGGGCCTGGGGAGCTTCCAGCTGTTTGGCAGGGCCTGGCAGATTTCTCTCTGACCACCTTGACGCAGTCTTACCCCCTGTTTGCATGGACACTCAAGCACCCCACTAAGAATTCTGTAATCTATTGAGGCATTGTTTGCCCCTGTGAGATGGCTTTGGCAACTACTGTGAGCTTAAGAGTTAATGTTATTGATGTCTTGGTGAGTGGGCCTTTAACTGCGCACAGGAGTACAATTAAACCCATGCCATTTCTGGACACCTTATTGTGTGCCTACCCATTGCCCTGAAATCGGGCCCAGACATATAGCATGCCTTCTGGGAAACGGCTTAACAAGAATTTTACAAACTAATGGAAGTGATGGGAGTATGAGCTGAAACTGCTATGGCAAAAATATAGTTGCTGTGACCTTAAAGGTTAACCTGTCCTTGCAACTCTTTAGAGCATAGAAAATGTAGCTGCTTTAGCTACTTTCATAATCTTTTAACTAGAGGAAATATAGGATGATTCTATTAACATCACAGAGATATACTTTTGATTATTGTTTGATTATTTATGAGGCTGTAGAGCCTACAGTCATAGGGGGATTT
Source organism: Ochotona curzoniae (assembly GCF_017591425.1). Lineage (NCBI taxonomy): Eukaryota > Metazoa > Chordata > Mammalia > Lagomorpha > Ochotonidae > Ochotona > Ochotona curzoniae. Next base: position 70,155 of record NW_024465113.1, on the reverse strand, counting down.
AATGTTTGAAACTTTTTGTCTTAGACCCTTATATTTTTTCTCTTTTGATGTATTTCTCCCATTATGTGATAGATAAAGTTGTGAAAATAAAATGTAGTAAGAATGTTTTACTAATTAGTAGGTAACCATCTGTGCCTTGGCCTTGGAGTTCTGGCTGTCACCTAGTGGCCACTTCTGAAGAATCAATAACGGCTTGCTTTAAAGAAACTGATTATAGTAACTTACAGAATTATCTTTAAGAGCACCTGGTTGACCATGAAGTAAAAATTAATTGAACATCTGTGCATGCTGTCTTAGTTCTAAAGTAAAAGATAAAAAATCAAACGTTTGTGCAGAAGTTTGTGATGTGTCTAAGAAAATAAAAAGAACAGCTTCTTCTTGAAAAAGCAAGCAAGCAAGCAAGAAGCAAGGAAGCAGCAAAAACGCAACAAGTGTCTGTGTCTTTCTTTATCGCCGACTCCACGCACCCTTCCCGAGCTCCGAACTCAGCTGGAGCTGGACTCCGGCAAGTGGCGCCCAACGTGAGGGCTCGATGAAGGTAGGTTTTTTTTTTATTCTTTGCGGCGTGGATAGGACTTCACCCAGGGTTCTGCAGGCCCCCTGACAGAAGGTCAGGTTAGGAGGGGTGAATAGTCAGAACATTACATTGAGAAGTTGTGTACCCTCTGTGCTTAAAAATGGGCCAGAGTGATTCTAGTGACAGAAGCTTATATGCTGATATTATTAAGCATAACTTACATAGGAAGGGCATTAAAGTTAGCAAGAAGCAATTATTAGAATTTTTACAGTTTGTACAAAAAGTTAGCCCGTGGTTTCCTGAGCAGGGCACTTTAGATTTATACACATGGGATCAGGTAGGGAATGATATGAAAAGGTGGTATCGGAATAATGGACGAGGGGGCATGCCATCCTCTGCATATGCCATTTGGAATGTTTTACGGCAGGCACTAGATGTGGGACCTGAACTTTATCCTGCGCCTTCCAGCTCCAGCAGGGAGAACATACTCCCCTTCTTGATCCTGAGAAGGGAGGCTTAGACCTTAGTTATAGCTCAATGGAAAGTGTCTGTCCTGAAGATAATGTAAAATATTGTAAAACTGATCAGGAAGGTTTAATAGATGAGGAAGAAGATTTTTTAAAACCAGAAATATTTAGATCATGAGTTAGGGATTGTAAAAGGGGGCAAATGGCTAAATTACAAGATAAAAGGGTCTCCTGCTGTTTATAAACTTTCAAGGTATTCTGTAAAGCTTTGTGAGCCCCTTCCAGCTAGACCAGATCCAGCAAAGAGTGGCTTTAGAGGAGCAATACAACAGGCACATAAAGAAGGTGATTTTTTCTGTTTTCCTGTTGTCTATGAATGGGATGAACCTGAATGGGAACCGTTGCCTTATAAGCTTATTAAAGAACTAAAGCATGCTGTCTCTGACTACGGGCCAAACTCCCCGTACACTATGACAATGGTGGAGGGACTAGCAGCAAAGTGGATGACTCCATTGATTGGTTCAGGTTGCTAAGGCTTGCCTCACAGGAGGAAACTTCCTTTTGTGGAAAATGGAATATGAGGAATTAGCTAAAGCAGAAGTAAAGTCTCATGGATCTGTGAGGCATGGCAAGTCTCTTACCTTAGACATGCTTTTAGGACAGGGCAGTCATCTTCATGTTTTAGAACAACTTACTCTGCCTAAGGAGACATTACAGCTTATCTCCTCTCCGGCATTAGGAGCATGGAAACGCCTGCCATCTCCAGATCAAAAGTCTTCAGGTTTTGTAAATGTTAAGCAGAAGCCTGAGGAGCCTTTTGAAGATTTTGTAGCTCGACTTACTGAAGCAGTAAGCAGGACAGTAATTAACAATACAGCTACAGATCTCATAGTTAAACAGCTAGCTTTTGAAAATGCTACTCCAACTTGCCAGACCTTAATTCAGCCAGTGAGAAGGACAGGAGATTCGTCAGACTATGTTCGAACTTGTGCTGAGGTAACTCCATCTTACATGCAAGGGTTATCTATCGCTGCAGCTCTTCAAGGTCAAACTGCTACTCAGATTTTAAAGAACATAAGAGGCAATCAAAGAAATAGAAAAAGAAAGGATTGCTATTCTTGTGGTGGAGTAGGGCATTTCAGCCACAGCTGCCCTGCCAGAAACTCATCCCAAAATTTCAAACGGGAGAAAACTTATGTGGCCACTCCTAAACCCGATTTAAATATTCCTCGCACTGTCTGTCCACGGTGTGAGAAGGGATTTCATTGGCAAAAGGCTTGTCAGTCTAAATTCCACAAGAATGGGACAGTTCTATTGCCTCGAAGTCAATCTAAATTGAGTAATCAGCCTGTACAGAGTGAGATGCAAGGAAATAGGAGGCAGGCACAGTCCCAGGTCCCCAAAAATATGAAGACATGTATGAATATCAGCTCTAAAGTGTACAAAACTAAACTGATGGCTGCTACTTTAAGTACTGAGTTAAAGCAAAATAGACTTAAATGTCATAATTGTGGCAAATTGGGACATATGTGGAAAGATTGTAGGAAACCAAACACCCAAAAATCTGGAGAACAAGCTATGGGTTATCTAAAGGTCTGCCATAACATATGGACTTTGAAACATCCTGCCCACCTTGCAAGGTTTAAAACCACTGCTATTCAGAAGCCAATGAATGCTAAATGTTTTAATTGTGGGAAATCCAGACACCTTCAAAACCAGTGTCAAGTGGCAACTCTTTATGCTAAAAAATATGGCAGTAATACTGCTAAGGATCACTGTCCTAAAAGGCATAAAGGTATACATTGGACAAAAATATGTAAATGTAAATCTAAAATTGATCATGATGGCCAGCGCCTGTGGTCAGGAAAGTCCTGGCAGGGCCAGTCTCGGGCCCTGAACAATCAGAGATTTAAAATGCAGCAATATCTTACCCAAGTTGTGCCTATAGAAGAGTAACAGACTTAAAATCTGATTTTGATTATGGAAATGCTAATTAAAAGTTGTTATCTTCTTTGGTAATTATACTACCTACTGTTCATAACCCAACTGGATGTTTGTCACAGCAAGGGCCTTTAGAGTGGCTACATCTCCTTTCCATGTATAAAAATAGTTTCCACCTTAATTATAGAGAGATTTCATAGGAATAAGCAGCTTTTTTTTTGGTAAGGTTGTAAATAAAATAATCATTCCTTACAGCTCTAAACAACTTACTTATTTAATACTCAAGAATGAAACATGGCAAATAGCATTATTAACCCATGTGGTACAATTTCATATTGCTTACACCAAAATTCCCTAAACCTCTAATAAAATTGAAAGATGTCCTTACAGGCTAATGAAAGGACCTGATTTTCTCTTAACTCTGGAGGAGGGTAGGCTTGCATTTTTCCACAGGGCTTGGACTTGCTGACTTGGATTCCAGATCGACTAATTAGACATTCCTGTCCAGGTTATGTTTCCACCCCCCTGCCATTTCACAGCCTCAAGCACCTCTACAGAAGTCCCTCCTCCTGCCCAGCAACTTCAGGGTTAAACTCTCACTCTTTTCTCTCCAGCAGGTACAAGCATTGCCCTGACCTCCTCACCCTCCTCTTTGTTAAGCTACTCATCCCACCAGTGCACTTTCTCTAGGATATTCTACTTTTTTTCCTTTATCAAGCCTCCCACCTCCAACCTTTTTTAGACAAGAGCAGCGGGGCAGGAGATAAACTAAAATGGGCCCACAGAAAAATACTTAACCTCTTGTACTTCATAAACAATATTTGTACAAAATTAACATCCTTTTTTAACTCTGTTAAATTTTTATCTTGAATTTCTGAACTTTACGAATATAACTCTTAAGGTATTATTTGAGGCATTGCTTTAAAAGTGTAACATTTACCCCAAATATAAACTGCTATAAAAGTAACATCTAATTCACTGTTTTTCCAGGTATGGGATGCACCATGTACTTTTATCTGCTATTTAAATAAAGAATAAATTCAAGTATACAAATGTGTTCTTGATGAAAAAGGTTGTTATAGAGGAAAATTTTTGGATAAAAGAAAAATGGCATGGCTTGTAAAATATTTTGTCCTACAGGAGAATGGCTATGTTAAACTGTAGCACTGAAGAGGACAAAATATTTACAGGATAAAGTTTGTTGAAGAAGGGATGGGAAAGCCATGGAAGATGTGAAAGGAATATATCTTGTATGATTTATATGCAATATGATTAATCATATTCTTTACATATTGTTTGCAGCATTTTCTAAAATATTCATCATTGATACATGGAATTAAAATCTGATCATCTGTTATAGCAACAAAGTTTTAAAATGACATATTATAACATCTCCTTTTAAAAGTTTTTATCTACTTAATGATTAAATTTTTCTAGTTAGCTCCAGCGAATTCCAGACCTTTGCTGAAGTGTCTCAGAATATGATAAGATTCTATATTGAAGTATCAAGGTGATATTTGTGTTTTCTGCCTTACAGTATGTTCACATTGCTTAATATTGATAAAAGTTATGTATTTATTTTATAGGTATTTAAGTGATCACATAATGCCAATAATTAAATCTAATCCATATTGTGTTATATAAAGCAATTCTATTTAAACTAGATATTATAAGTCTTGGCATCCTTGATAGGTATCTAACAAATTCAAAAGTTTCATTTAGTAGATACAATAACTGAATAGGCTTTTGGATTATATTAAAGATACTGTCAAATGCCAAGTAGAGCAAAACTTTGTCATATCAAAATACTACTACAGATAAAAGCATTTTTTTTTTATAGAAGTCTAATTCAAATTTCTGTTTTTCCAAAAGCTCTAGGACAGGTAATGTTTAACAACAATGTAATGCAGGGCAAAAAGCAAGAAAAGGATCAATGTTTATAGTTTTGTAAATATGTCCAGGCTGTTAACTGCATATCTTTTAAGCTAATTTATATTACTAGGATAATTGAATCAGGGTTTTCTTACAGGGTCTCTATTCAGACTTAATTATCATTGTTTACTTTCCACTTACTAAATTTTAATGGGTACTGCTGTCACCAAGCTTGGTTTATAAAGATTCCTTAATAAATCTTAAATTTATCTGATATGATCTTTTGTGCACGTTGTAATATTTTAGAGGCCTCAATCAGAGGGTAGTAGCCATCCTGTGTTCTGGAGCCTGACTCAGTAGACTGGGGAGGCCACCGTGATGATTTACACGGCCCCAGCTGCCAGTCCTGGCTTCCTGGCTCGCAGGATTTGCACTGACCTCTGCCTATAAACAGGTATCTCATCATCCAAATCTGCTTGTTTTGAGTACTCATCCGGGACTCAAGAGGGCTGGACACAACACAACTTCTTGAGTCAGGGTCCATGCGAGATGTCATTATGGCCCATTAACTTTTAAAATTGAGTGAGTGTGGTGGCCACCTATGTCTGTGTTAATGTGTGTCTTTTTACAATTATTTAAAATTTTACTCTTACACTCATCTAAAGTGTATTCTAGGAAAAAAAAAGAGAAAATGTGTGTGTGTGTGTGTGTATGTGCATCTTGTTTTACTGCTTGGCCTCAATGTTCCTTGAGTTCAGATAAGAAATGGACACATAATAGATCTTAGTTTTATGTCACTTTTTCCAGCTAGAGTTATTATAAAAATTTTTGTTTCAATAGTTACATTACTGTCTGTGTTTACTGGTTAGGAAATACTGTACTTTTAACTGACTATTGAAGTTTTCTAACAAAAAAGATTATTTAAAAGAACAGAGGTACTTGTCTGATGTATGTTCCCTAGGTCATCTTGGCAACATCTTTATCGTACTTCACTTTGTATTCTCCTACATCTATATATGTAAACCATCTGAAAGACCATGGAAAACTTATGTTACTACAAACAACAGAAGAGTTTTGATAACCTCAGTGCTACCCTTACTGAGGTCAAACAGACACAGCCAGAAATGTTTTAAGAATCAAGTCTGTACAGAAGAACAACACCTGCCATAAGGACTTGTCACAAATACATCTACTGATCTACTCTCTACCACTAAAGACATCCCCTTGCAGGACTCAAGCTACTTTCCAGAAAGGACTGCTGATAAGTAACTTACAGTTGGACCCTTAGGCTCCATCTCCCTTTTCTGAGATGGCTATTTTTATCAAGTGTATTGTTACTAATTGTCTTAATTCTTCTGTAAAGCCTGGTACTTTTGTTATCTTGAAAAAAAAAAAAAAACTCTCATATGTAATGTTACCTGTAAATTTGACTAAACCATGCTATGATGCTGATGCTCTTTATGCATTGGAATCAATTTCTACAGCTTTATCCCGTCCTAAACGCTTTGTGGTTTCCTTATTTTTAGGTCTCACTGCCTTTATTACCCTTATTGGATCTCTTGCAGCTTCAGCGACTGCCCTGACGCAACAAGTGCATACAGCTCACCACGTTAATACTCTTTCTCGTAATGTTAGCCTTGCCTTATTTACTCAGGAGAGTATTGATAAAGATCTAGAAGCCAAAAATAATGTATTAGAAGAGCAATGATTTATATTACAATGAAAGTCCACACTTAAAAACTAGATTTGGTGACACTTTCGATAGTAATTATAAGTGAATTTATGTCACTCATCTCCATTATATTGACTCGCATTTTTCTTGGAATGATGTTAAAACCCATCTCCAAGGTGTATGGAATAGTACTTCTACTACTCTTAGCATCCAGGAATTACATGCCCAGATTTCTGCCATCTCTCATTCTCATCTCCAGGCCCTTTCTGCGGGAGGCATTGCTAATCAATTTTTACAATCTCTTTCATCTTTTATTTCCGATAAGACCATCTCTTCATTCTTTATTAATTTGGGAATCACACTAATTGTTCTCCTTTTTGTGTTGTTTCTTGGCCCAGTCATCTTCCGACGTTTGAGCTCCATGATTCAAGCCACTCGCAGAGAACTGCACATCCTTCAACTTAATAATAAAAAAGGGGGAAATGCTGGGGTCCGTGCAGTAGGTATGGATGACACGAAGGTGTGAAGAGAACAGCTCCCTGCTTGGCAGGGCCTGGGGAGCTTCCAGCTGTTTGGCAGGGCCCGGCGATTTCTCTCTGACCACCTTGACGCAGTCTCACCCCCTGTTTGCATGGACACTCAAGTATCCCACTAAGAATTCTGTAATCTATTGAGGCATTGTTTGCCCCTGTGAGATGGCTTTGGCAACTACTGTGAGCTTAAGAGTTAATGTTATTGATAATGTCTTAGTGAGTGGGCCTTTAACTGCGCACAGGAGTACAATTAAACCCATGCCATTTCTGGACACCTTATTGTGTGCCTACCCATTGCCCTGAAATCTGGCCCAGACATATAGCATGCCTTCTGGGAATCGGCTTAACAAGAATTTTACAAACTAATGGAAGTGATAAGAGTATGAGCTGAAACTACTATGGCAAAAAATATAGTTGCTGTGACCTTAAAGGTTACCCTGTCCTTGCAACTCTTTAGAGCATAGAAAATGTAGCTGCTTTAGCTGCTTTCATAATCTTTTAACTAGAGGAAATATAGGATGATTCTATTAACATCACAGAGATATACTTTTGATTATTGTTTGATTGCTTATGAGGCGGTAGAGCCTGCAGTCGTAGGGGGATTTAATGTTTGAAACTTTTTGTCTTAGATCCTTATATTTTTTCTCTTTTGATGTATTTCTCCCATTATGTGATAGATAAAGTTGTGAAAGTAAAATGTAGTAAGAATGTTTTACTAATTAGTAGGTAACCATCTGTGCCTTGGCCTTGGAGTTCTGACTATCACCTAGTGGTCACTTCTGAAGAATGAATAACGGCTTGCTTTAAAGAAACTGATTATAGTGACTTACAGAATTATCTTCAAGAGCACCTGGTTGACCATGAAGTAAAAATTAATTGAACATCTGTGCATGCTGTCTTAGTTCTAAAGTAAAAGATAAAAAATCAAACGTTTGTGCAGAAGCTTGAGAAGGGTTTTGAGTAAATAAAAAGGACAGTTTCTTCTTGAAAAGCTAGCAAGCATGCAGAAGCAAGGAAGCAGCAAAAACGCAACAAGTGTCTGTGTCTTTCTTTATCGCCGACTCCACGCACCCTTCCCGAGCTCCGAACTCAGCTGGAGCTGGACTCCGGCAAGTGGCGCCCAACGTGAGGGCTCGATGAAGGTAGGTTTTTTTTTTATTCTTTGCGGCGTGGATAGGACTTCACCCAGGGTTCTGCAGGCCCCCTGACAGAAGGTCAGGTTAGGAGGGGTGAATAGTCAGAACTTACATTGAGAAGTTGTGTACCCTCTGTGCTTAAAAATGGGCCAGAGTGATTCTAGTGAAAGAAGTTTATATGCTGATATTATTAAGCATAACTTACATAGGAAGGGCATTAAAGTTAGCAAGAAGCAATTATTAGAATTTTTACAATTTGTACAAAAAGTTAGCCCGTGGTTTCTTGAGCAGGGCACTTTAGATTTATACACATGGGATCAGGTAGGGAATGATATGAAAAGGTGGTATCGGAATAATGGACGAGTGGGCATGCCATCCTCTGCATATGCCATTTGGAATGTTTTACGGCAGGCACTAGATGTGGGACCTGAACTTTATCCTGCGCCTTCAGCTCAGCAGGGAGAACATACTCCCCTTCTTGATCCTGAGAAGGGAGGCTTAGACCTTAGTTATAGCTCAATGGAAAGTGTCTGTCCTGAAGATAATGTAAAATATTGTAAAACTGATCAGGAAGGTTTAATAGATGAGGAAGAAGATTTTTTAAAACCAGAAATATTTAGATCATGAGTTAGGGATTGTAAAAGGGGGCAAATGGCTAAATTACAAGATAAAAGGTCTCCTGCTGTTTATAAACTTTCAAGGTATTCTGTAAAGCTTTGTGAGCCCCTTCCAGCTAGACCAGATCCAGCAAAGATTGGCTTTAGAGGAGCAATACAGCAGGCACATAAAGAAGGTGATTTTTTCTGTTTTCCTGTTGTCTATGAATGGGATGAACCTGAATGGGAACCGTTGCCTTATAAGCTTATTAAAGAACTAAAGCATGCTGTCTCTGACTACGGGCCAAACTCCCCGTACACTATGACAATGGTGGAGGGACTAGCAGCAAAGTGGATGACTCCATTGATTGGTTCAGGTTGCTAAGGCTTGCCTCACAGGAGGAAACTTCCTTTTGTGGAAAATGGAATATGAGGAATTAGCTAAAGCAGAAGTAAAGTCTCATGGATCTGTGAGGCATGGCAAGTCTCTTACCTTAGACATGCTTTTAGGACAGGGCACTCATCTTCATGTTTTAGAACAACTTACTCTGCCTAAGGAGACATTACAGCTTATCTCCTCTCCGGCATTAGGAGCATGGAAACGCCTGCCATCTCCAGATCAAAAGTCTTCAGGTTTTGTAAATGTTAAGCAGAAGCCTGAGGAGCCTTTTGAAGATTTTGTAGCTCGACTTACTGAAGCAGTAAGCAGGACAGTAATTAACAATACAGCTACAGATCTCATAGTTAAACAGCTAGCTTTTGAAAATGCTACTCCAACTTGCCAGACCTTAATTCAGCCAGTGAGAAGGACAGGAGATTCGTCAGACTATGTTCGAACTTGTGCTGAGGTAACTCCATCTTACATGCAAGGGTTATCTATCGCTGCAGCTCTTCAAGGTCAAACTGCTACTCAGATTTTAAAGAACATAAGAGGCAATCAAAGAAATAGAAAAAGAAAGGATTGCTATTCTTGTGGTGGAGTAGGGCATTTCAGCCACAGCTGTCCTGCCAGAAACTCATCCCAAAATTTCAAACGGGAAAAAACTTATGTGGACACTCCTAAACCCGATTTAAATATTCCTCACATTGTGTCCATGGTGTGAGAAGGGATTTCATTGACAAAAGGCTTGTCAGTCTAAATTCCACAAGAATGGGACAGTTCTATTTCCTCGAAGTCAATCTAAATTGAGTAATCAGCCTGTACAGGGTGAGATGCAAGGAAATAGGAGGCAGACACAGTCCCAGGTCCCCAAAAATATGAAGACATGTATGAATATCAGCTCTAAAGTGTACAAAACTAAACTGATGGCTGCTACTTTAAGTACTGAGTTAAAGCAAAATAGACTTAAATGTCATAATTGTGGCAAATTGGGACATATGTGGAAAGATTGTAGGAAAACAAACACCCAAAAATCTGGAGAACAAGCTATGGGTTATCTAAAGGCCTGCCATAACATATGGACTTTGAAACATCCTGCCCACCTTGCAAGGTTTAAAACCACTGCTATGCAGAAGCCAATGAATGCTAAATGTTTTAATTGTGGGAAATCCAGACACCTTCAAAACCAGTGTCAAGTGGCAACTCTTTATGCTAAAAAATATGGCAGTAATACTGCTAAGGATCACTGTCCTAAAATATGTCCTAAATGGCGTAAAGGTATACATTGGACAAAAATATGTAAATATAAATCTAAAATTGATCATGACGGCCAGCGCCTGTGGTCAGAAAACTGGCAGGGCCAGTCTCAGGCCCTGAACAATCAGAGGTTTAAAACGCAGCAATATCTTACCCAAGCTGTGTCTATAGAAGAGTAACAGACTTAAAATCTGATTTTGATTATGGAAATGCTAATCAAAAGTTGTTATCTTCTTTGGTAATTATACTACCTACTGTTCATATCCCAACTGGATGTTTGTCACAGCAAGGGCCTTTAGAGTGGCTACATCTCCTTTCCATTTATAAAAATGGTTTCCACCTTAATTATAGAGAGATTTCATAAGAATAAACAGCCTTTTTTTTTTTTTGGTAAGGATGTAAATAAAATAATCATTCCTTACAGTTCTAAACAACTTACTTATTTGATACCCAAGAATGAAACATGGCAAATAGCATTATTAACCCATGTGGTACAATTTCATATCGCTTACACCAAAATTCCCTAAACCTCTAATAAAATTGAAAGATGTCCTTACAGGCTAATGAAAGGACCTGATTTTCTCTTAACTTTGGAGGAGGGTAGGCTTGCATTTTTCCACAGGGCTTGGACTTGCTGACTTGGATTCCAGATCGACTAATTAGACATTCCTGTCCAGGTTATGTTTCCACCCCCCTGCCATTTCACAGCCTCAAGCACCTCTACAGAAGTCCCTCCTCCTGCCCAGCAACTTCAGGGTTAAACTCTCACTCTTTTCTCTCCAGCAGGTACAAGCATTGCCCTGACCTCCTCCCCCTCCTCTTTGTTAAGCTACTCATCCCACCAGTGCACTTTCTCTAGGATATTTTACTTTTTTTCCTTTATCAAGCCTCCCACCTCCAACCTTTTTTAGACAAGAACAGCGGGGCAGGAGATAAACTAAAATGGGCCCACAGAAAAATACTTAACCTCTTGTACTTCATAAACAATATTTGTACAAAATTAACATCCTTTTTTTAACTCTGTTAAATTTTTATCTTGAATTTCTGAACTTTACGAATATAACTCTTAAGGTATTATTTGAGGCATTGCTTTAAAAGTGTAACATTTACCCCAAATATAAACTGCTATAAAAGTAACATCTAATTCACTGTTTTTCCAGGTATGGGATGCACCATGTACTTTTATCTGCTATTTAAATAAAGAATAAATTCAAGTATACAAATGTGTTCTTGATGAAAAAGGTTATAGAGGAAAGTTTTTGGATAAAAGAAAAAGGGTATGGCTTGTAAAATATTTTGTCCTACAGGAGAATGGCTATGTTAAACTGTAGCACTGAAGAGGACAAAATATTTACAGGATAAAGTTTGTTGAAGAAGGGATGGGAAAGCCATGGAAGATGTGAAAGGAATATATCTTGTATGATTTATATGCAATATGATTAATCATATTCTTTACATATTGTTTGCAGTATTTTCTAAAATATTCATCATTGATACATGGAATTAAAATCTGATCATCTGTTATAGCAACAAAGTTTTAAAATGACATATTATAACATCTCCTTTTAAAAGTGTTTATCTACTTAATGATTAAATTTTTCTAGTTAGTTCCAGCGAACTCCAGACCTTTGCTGAAGTGTCTCAGAATATGATAAGATTCTATATCGAAGTATCAAGGTGACATTTGTGTTTTCTGCCTTACAGTATGTTCACATTGCTTAATATTGATAAAAGTTATGTATTTATTTTATAGGTATTTAAGTGATCACATAATGCCAATAATTAAATCTAATCCATATTGTGTTATATAAAGCAATTCTATTTAAACTAGATATTATAAGTCTTGGCATCCTTGATAGGTATCTAACAAATTCAAAAGTTTCATTTAGTAGATACAATAACTGAATAGGCTTTTGGATTATATTAAAGATACTGTCAAATGCCAAGTAGAGCAAAACTTTGTCATATCAAAATACTACTACAGATAAAAGCATTTTTTTTTTATAGAAGTCTAATTCAAATTTCTGTTTTTCCAAAAGCTCTAGGACAGGTAATGTTTAACAACAATGTAATGCAGGGCAAAAAGCAAGAAAAGGATCAATGTTTATAGTTTTGTAAATATGTCCAGGCTGTTAACTGCATATCTTTTAAGCTAATTTATATTACTAGGATAATTGAATCAGGGTTTTCTTACAGGGTCTCTATTCAGACTTAATTATCATTGTTTACTTTCCACTTACTAAATTTTAATGGGTACTGCTGTCACCAAGCTTGGTTTATAAAGATTCCTTAATAAATCTTAAATTTATCTGATATGATCTTTTGTGCACGTTGTAATATTTTAGAGGCCTCAATCAGAGGGTAGTAGCCATCCTGTGTTCTGGAGCCTGACTCAGTAGACTGGGGAGGCCACCGTGATGATTTACACGGCCCCAGCTGCCAGTCCTGGCTTCCTGGCTCGCAGGATTTGCACTGACCTCTGCCTATAAACAGGTATCTCATCATCCAAATCTGCTTGTTTTGAGTACTCATCCGGGACTCAAGAGGGCTGGACACAACACAACTTCTTGAGTCAGGGTCCATGCGAGATGTCATTATGGCCCATTAACTTTTAAAATTGAGTGAGTGTGGTGGCCACCTATGTCTGTGTTAATGTGTGTCTTTTTACAATTATTTAAAATTTTACTCTTACACTCATCTAAAGTGTATTCTAGGAAAAAAAAAGAGAAAATGTGTGTGTGTGTGTGTGTATGTGCATCTTGTTTTACTGCTTGGCCTCAATGTTCCTTGAGTTCAGATAAGAAATGGACACATAATAGATCTTAGTTTTATGTCACTTTTTCCAGCTAGAGTTATTATAAAAATTTTTGTTTCAATAGTTACATTACTGTCTGTGTTTACTGGTTAGGAAATACTGTACTTTTAACTGACTATTGAAGTTTTCTAACAAAAAAGATTATTTAAAAGAACAGAGGTACTTGTCTGATGTATGTTCCCTAGGTCATCTTGGCAACATCTTTATCGTACTTCACTTTGTATTCTCCTACATCTATATATGTAAACCATCTGAAAGACCATGGAAAACTTATGTTACTACAAACAACAGAAGAGTTTTGATAACCTCAGTGCTACCCTTACTGAGGTCAAACAGACACAGCCAGAAATGTTTTAAGAATCAAGTCTGTACAGAAGAACAACACCTGCCATAAGGACTTGTCACAAATACATCTACTGATCTACTCTCTACCACTAAAGACATCCCCTTGCAGGACTCAAGCTACTTTCCAGAAAGGACTGCTGATAAGTAACTTACAGATGGACCCTTAGGCTCCATCTCCCTTTTCTGAGATGGCTCTCTATATACCATAATTTGTATCAAGTGTATTGTTACTAATTGTCTTAATTCTTCCGTAAAGCCTGGTACTTTTGTTATCTTGAAAAAACTCTCATATGTAATGTTACCTGTAAATTTGACTAAACCATGCTATGATGCTGATGCTCTTTATGCATTGCAATCAATTTCTACAACTTTATCCCGTCCTAAACACTTTGTGGTTTCCTTATTTTTAGGTCTCACTGCCTTTATTACCCTTATTGGATCTCTTGCAGCTTCAGCGACTGCCCTGACACAACAAGTTCATACAGCTCATCATGTTAATACTCTTTCTCATAATGTTAGCCTTGCTCTATTTACCCAGGAAAGTATTGATAAAGATGTAGAAGCCAAAAATAATTTATTGGAAGCAATGATTTATATTACTATGAAAGTCCACATTTAAAAATTAGATTTGGTGACACTTTCGATAGTAATTATAAGTGAATTTATGTCACTCATCTCCATTATATTGACTCGCATTTCTCTTGGAATGATGTTAAAACTCATCTCCAAGGTGTATGGAATAGTACTTCTACAACTCTTAGCATTCAGGAATTACATGCCCAGATTTCTGCCATCTCTCATTCTCATCTCTAGGCCCTTTCTGCAGGAGGTATTGCTAATCAATTTTTACAATCTCTTTCATCTTTTATTTCTGATAAGACCATTTCTTCATTCTTTATTAATTTGGGAATCACGCTAATTGTTCTCCTTATTGTGTTGTTTCTTGGACCAGTCATGTTCCGACGTTTGAGCTCCATAATTCAAGCCACTCACAGAGAAATGCGCATCCTTCAACTTAATAATAAAAAAGGGGAAAATGCTGGGGTCCGTGCAGTAGGTATGGATGACACAAAGGTGTGAAGAGAACAGCTCCCTGCTTGGCAGGGCCTGGGAGCTTCCAGCTGTTTGGCAGGGCCCGGCGATTTCTCTCTGACTACCTTGACGCAGTCTCACCCCCTGTTTGCATGGACACTCAAGTATCCCACTAAGAATTCTGTAATCTATTGAGGCATTGTTTGCCCCTGTGAGATGGCTTTGGCAACTACTGTGAGCTTAAGAGTTAATGTTATTGATAATGTCTTAGTGAGTGGGCCTTTAACTGCGCACAGGAGTACAATTAAACCCATGCCATTTCTGGACACCTTATTGTGTGCCTACCCATTGCCCTGAAATCTGGCCCAGACATATAGCATGCCTTCTGGGAAATCGGCTTAACAAGAATTTTACAAACTAATGGAAGTGATAGGAGTAAGAGCTGAAACTGCTATGGCAAAAATATAGTTGCTGTGACCTTAAAGGTTACCCTGTCCTTGCAACTCTTTAGAGCATAGAAAATGTAGCTGCTTTAGCTGCTTTCATAATCTTTTAACTAGAGGAAATATAGGTGAATTCTATTAACATCACAGAGATATACTTTTGATTATTGTTTGATTGCTTATGAGGCGGTAGAGCCTGCAGTCGTAGGGGGATTTAATGTTTGAAACTTTTTGTCTTAGATCCTTATATTTTTTCTCTTTTGATGTATTTCTCCCATTATGTGATAGATAAAGTTGTGAAAATAAAATGTAGTAAGAATGTTTTACTAATTAGTAGGTAACCATCTGTGCCATGGGCTTGGAGTTCTGACTATCACCTAGTGGTCACTTCTGAAGAATGAATAACGGCTTGCTTTAAAGAAACTGATTATAGTAACTTACAGAATTATCTTTAAGAGCACCTGGTTGACCATGAAGTAAAAATTAATTGAACATCTGTGCATGCTGTCTTAGTTCTAAAGTAAAAGATAAAAAATCAAACGTTTGTGCAGAAGCTTGAGAAGGTGTCTAAGAAAATAAAAAGGACAGCTTCTTCTTGAAAAGCAGCATGCAGCAGAAGCAAGAACGCACCAAAACGCACATGTGTCTGTGTCTTTCTTTATCGCCGACTCCACGCACCCTTCCCGAGCTCCGAACTCAGCTGGAGCTGGACTCCGGCAAGTGGCGCCCAACGTGAGGGCTCGATGAAGGTAGGTTTTTTTTTTATTCTTTGCGGCGTGGATAGGACTTCACCCAGGGTTCTGCAGGCCCCCTGACAGAAGGTCAGGTTAGGAGGGGTGAATAGTCAGAACTTACATTGAGAAGTTGTGTACCCTCTGTGCTTAAAAATGGGCCAGAGTGATTCTAGTGAAAGAAGTTTATATGCTGATATTATTAAGCATAACTTACATAGGAAGGGCATTAAAGTTAGCAAGAAGCAATTATTAGAATTTTTACAATTTGTACAAAAAGTTAGCCCGTGGTTTCTTGAGCAGGGCACTTTAGATTTATACACATGGGATCAGGTAGGGAATGATATGAAAAGGTGGTATCGGAATAATGGACGAGTGGGCATGCCATCCTCTGCATATGCCATTTGGAATGTTTTACGGCAGGCACTAGATGTGGGACCTGAACTTTATCCTGCGCCTTCAGCTCAGCAGGGAGAACATACTCCCCTTCTTGATCCTGAGAAGGGAGGCTTAGACCTTAGTTATAGCTCAATGGAAAGTGTCTGTCCTGAAGATAATGTAAAATATTGTAAAACTGATCAGGAAGGTTTAATAGATGAGGAAGAAGATTTTTTAAAACCAGAAATATTTAGATCATGAGTTAGGGATTGTAAAAGGGGGCAAATGGCTAAATTACAAGATAAAAGGTCTCCTGCTGTTTATAAACTTTCAAGGTATTCTGTAAAGCTTTGTGAGCCCCTTCCAGCTAGACCAGATCCAGCAAAGATTGGCTTTAGAGGAGCAATACAGCAGGCACATAAAGAAGGTGATTTTTTCTGTTTTCCTGTTGTCTATGAATGGGATGAACCTGAATGGGAACCGTTGCCTTATAAGCTTATTAAAGAACTAAAGCATGCTGTCTCTGACTACGGGCCAAACTCCCCGTACACTATGACAATGGTGGAGGGACTAGCAGCAAAGTGGATGACTCCATTGATTGGTTCAGGTTGCTAAGGCTTGCCTCACAGGAGGAAACTTCCTTTTGTGGAAAATGGAATATGAGGAATTAGCTAAAGCAGAAGTAAAGTCTCATGGATCTGTGAGGCATGGCAAGTCTCTTACCTTAGACATGCTTTTAGGACAGGGCACTCATCTTCATGTTTTAGAACAACTTACTCTGCCTAAGGAGACATTACAGCTTATCTCCTCTCCGGCATTAGGAGCATGGAAACGCCTGCCATCTCCAGATCAAAAGTCTTCAGGTTTTGTAAATGTTAAGCAGAAGCCTGAGGAGCCTTTTGAAGATTTTGTAGCTCGACTTACTGAAGCAGTAAGCAGGACAGTAATTAACAATACAGCTACAGATCTCATAGTTAAACAGCTAGCTTTTGAAAATGCTACTCCAACTTGCCAGACCTTAATTCAGCCAGTGAGAAGGACAGGAGATTCGTCAGACTATGTTCGAACTTGTGCTGAGGTAACTCCATCTTACATGCAAGGGTTATCTATCGCTGCAGCTCTTCAAGGTCAAACTGCTACTCAGATTTTAAAGAACATAAGAGGCAATCAAAGAAATAGAAAAAGAAAGGATTGCTATTCTTGTGGTGGAGTAGGGCATTTCAGCCACAGCTGTCCTGCCAGAAACTCATCCCAAAATTTCAAACGGGAAAAAACTTATGTGGACACTCCTAAACCCGATTTAAATATTCCTCACATTGTGTCCATGGTGTGAGAAGGGATTTCATTGACAAAAGGCTTGTCAGTCTAAATTCCACAAGAATGGGACAGTTCTATTTCCTCGAAGTCAATCTAAATTGAGTAATCAGCCTGTACAGGGTGAGATGCAAGGAAATAGGAGGCAGACACAGTCCCAGGTCCCCAAAAATATGAAGACATGTATGAATATCAGCTCTAAAGTGTACAAAACTAAACTGATGGCTGCTACTTTAAGTACTGAGTTAAAGCAAAATAGACTTAAATGTCATAATTGTGGCAAATTGGGACATATGTGGAAAGATTGTAGGAAAACAAACACCCAAAAATCTGGAGAACAAGCTATGGGTTATCTAAAGGCCTGCCATAACATATGGACTTTGAAACATCCTGCCCACCTTGCAAGGTTTAAAACCACTGCTATGCAGAAGCCAATGAATGCTAAATGTTTTAATTGTGGGAAATCCAGACACCTTCAAAACCAGTGTCAAGTGGCAACTCTTTATGCTAAAAAATATGGCAGTAATACTGCTAAGGATCACTGTCCTAAAATGTCCTAAATGGCGTAAAGGTATACATTGGACAAAAATATGTAAATATAAATCTAAAATTGATCATGACGGCCAGCGCCTGTGGTCAGGAAAACTGGCAGGGCCAGTCTCAGGCCCTGAACAATCAGAGGTTTAAAACGCAGCAATATCTTACCCAAGCTGTGTCTATAGAAGAGTAACAGACTTAAAATCTGATTTTGATTATGGAAATGCTAATCAAAAGTTGTTATCTTCTTTGGTAATTATACTACCTACTGTTCATATCCCAACTGGATGTTTGTCACAGCAAGGGCCTTTAGAGTGGCTACATCTCCTTTCCATTTATAAAAATGGTTTCCACCTTAATTATAGAGAGATTTCATAAGAATAAACAGCCTTTTTTTTTTTTGGTAAGGATGTAAATAAAATAATCATTCCTTACAGTTCTAAACAACTTACTTATTTGATACCCAAGAATGAAACATGGCAAATAGCATTATTAACCCATGTGGTACAATTTCATATCGCTTACACCAAAATTCCCTAAACCTCTAATAAAATTGAAAGATGTCCTTACAGGCTAATGAAAGGACCTGATTTTCTCTTAACTTTGGAGGAGGGTAGGCTTGCATTTTTCCACAGGGCTTGGACTTGCTGACTTGGATTCCAGATCGACTAATTAGACATTCCTGTCCAGGTTATGTTTCCACCCCCCTGCCATTTCACAGCCTCAAGCACCTCTACAGAAGTCCCTCCTCCTGCCCAGCAACTTCAGGGTTAAACTCTCACTCTTTTCTCTCCAGCAGGTACAAGCATTGCCCTGACCTCCTCCCCCTCCTCTTTGTTAAGCTACTCATCCCACCAGTGCACTTTCTCTAGGATATTCTACTTTTTTTCCTTTATCAAGCCTCCCACCTCCAACCTTTTTTAGACAAGAACAGCGGGGCAGGAGATAAACTAAAATGGGCCCACAGAAAAATACTTAACCTCTTGTACTTCATAAACAATATTTGTACAAAATTAACATCCTTTTTTTAACTCTGTTAAATTTTTATCTTGAATTTCTGAACTTTACGAATATAACTCTTAAGGTATTATTTGAGGCATTGCTTTAAAAGTGTAACATTTACCCCAAATATAAACTGCTATAAAAGTAACATCTAATTCACTGTTTTTCCAGGTATGGGATGCACCATGTACTTTTATCTGCTATTTAAATAAAGAATAAATTCAAGTATACAAATGTGTTCTTGATGAAAAAGGTTATAGAGGAAAGTTTTTGGATAAAAGAAAAAGGGTATGGCTTGTAAAATATTTTGTCCTACAGGAGAATGGCTATGTTAAACTGTAGCACTGAAGAGGACAAAATATTTACAGGATAAAGTTTGTTGAAGAAGGGATGGGAAAGCCATGGAAGATGTGAAAGGAATATATCTTGTATGATTTATATGCAATATGATTAATCATATTCTTTACATATTGTTTGCAGTATTTTCTAAAATATTCATCATTGATACATGGAATTAAAATCTGATCATCTGTTATAGCAACAAAGTTTTAAAATGACATATTATAACATCTCCTTTTAAAAGTGTTTATCTACTTAATGATTAAATTTTTCTAGTTAGTTCCAGCGAACTCCAGACCTTTGCTGAAGTGTCTCAGAATATGATAAGATTCTATATCGAAGTATCAAGGTGACATTTGTGTTTTCTGCCTTACAGTATGTTCACATTGCTTAATATTGATAAAAGTTATGTATTTATTTTATAGGTATTTAAGTGATCACATAATGCCAATAATTAAATCTAATCCATATTGTGTTATATAAAGCAATTCTATTTAAACTAGATATTATAAGTCTTGGCATCCTTGATAGGTATCTAACAAATTCAAAAGTTTCATTTAGTAGATACAATAACTGAATAGGCTTTTGGATTATATTAAAGATACTGTCAAATGCCAAGTAGAGCAAAACTTTGTCATATCAAAATACTACTACAGATAAAAGCATTTTTTTTTATAGAAGTCTAATTCAAATTTCTGTTTTTCCAAAAGCTCTAGGACAGGTAATGTTTAACAACAATGTAATGCAGGGCAAAAAGCAAGAAAAGGATCAATGTTTATAGTTTTGTAAATATGTCCAGGCTGTTAACTGCATATCTTTTAAGCTAATTTATATTACTAGGATAATTGAATCAGGGTTTTTCTTACAGGGTCTCTATTCAGACTTAATTATCATTGTTTACTTTCCACTTACTAAATTTTAATGGGTACTGCTGTCACCAAGCTTGGTTTATAAAGATTCCTTAATAAATCTTAAATTTATCTGATATGATCTTTTGTGCACGTTGTAATATTTTAGAGGCCTCAATCAGAGGGTAGTAGCCATCCTGTGTTCTGGAGCCTGACTCAGTAGACTGGGGAGGCCACCGTGATGATTTACACGGCCCCAGCTGCCAGTCCTGGCTTCCTGGCTCGCAGGATTTGCACTGACCTCTGCCTATAAACAGGTATCTCATCATCCAAATCTGCTTGTTTTGAGTACTCATCCGGGACTCAAGAGGGCTGGACACAACACAACTTCTTGAGTCAGGGTCCATGCGAGATGTTGTTATGGCCCATTAACTTTTAAAATTGAGTGAGTGTGGTGGCCACCTATGTCTGTGTTAATGTATGTCTTTTTACAATTATTTAAAATTTTACTCTTACACTCATCTAAAGTGTATTCTAAAAAAAAAAAAAGAGAAAATGTGTGCGTGTGTGTGTGTGTGTGTATATGTGCATCTTGTTTTACTGCTTGGCCTCAATGTTCCTTGAGTTCAGATAAGAAATGGACACATAATAGATCTTAGTTTTATGTCACTTTTTTCCAGCTAGAGTTATTATAAAATTTTTGTTTCAATAGTTACATTACTGTCTGTGTTTACTGGTTAGGAAATACTGTACTTTTAACTGACTATTGAAGTTTTCTAACAAAAAAGATTATTTAAAAGAACAGAGGTACTTGTCTGATGTATGTTCCCTAGGTCATCTTGGCAACATCTTTATCGTACTTCACTTTGTATTCTCCTACATCTATATATGTAAACCATCTGAAAGACCATGGAAAACTTATGTTACTACAAACAACAGAAGAGTTTTGATAACCTCAGTGCTACCCTTACTGAGGTCAAACAGACACAGCCAGAAATGTTTTAAGAATCAAGTCTGTACAGAAGAACAACACCTGCCATAAGGACTTGTCACAAATACATCTACTGATCTACTCTCTACCACTAAAGACATCCCCTTGCAGGACTCAAGCTACTTTCCAGAAAGGACTGCTGATAAGTAACTTACAGATGGACCCTTAGGCTCCATCTCCCTTTTCTGAGATGGCTCTCTATATACCATAATTTGTATCAAGTGTATTGTTACTAATTGTCTTAATTCTTCCGTAAAGCCTGGTACTTTTGTTATCTTGAAAAAACTCTCATATGTAATGTTACCTGTAAATTTGACTAAACCATGCTATGATGCTGATGCTCTTTATGCATTGCAATCAATTTCTACAACTTTATCCCGTCCTAAACACTTTGTGGTTTCCTTATTTTTAGGTCTCACTGCCTTTATTACCCTTATTGGATCTCTTGCAGCTTCAGCGACTGCCCTGACACAACAAGTTCATACAGCTCATCATGTTAATACTCTTTCTCATAATGTTAGCCTTGCTCTATTTACCCAGGAAAGTATTGATAAAGATGTAGAAGCCAAAAATAATTTATTGGAAGCAATGATTTATATTACTATGAAAGTCCACATTTAAAAATTAGATTTGGTGACACTTTCGATAGTAATTATAAGTGAATTTATGTCACTCATCTCCATTATATTGACTCGCATTTCTCTTGGAATGATGTTAAAACTCATCTCCAAGGTGTATGGAATAGTACTTCTACAACTCTTAGCATTCAGGAATTACATGCCCAGATTTCTGCCATCTCTCATTCTCATCTCTAGGCCCTTTCTGCAGGAGGTATTGCTAATCAATTTTTACAATCTCTTTCATCTTTTATTTCTGATAAGACCATTTCTTCATTCTTTATTAATTTGGGAATCACGCTAATTGTTCTCCTTATTGTGTTGTTTCTTGGACCAGTCATGTTCCGACGTTTGAGCTCCATAATTCAAGCCACTCACAGAGAAATGCGCATCCTTCAACTTAATAATAAAAAAGGGGAAAATGCTGGGGTCCGTGCAGTAGGTATGGATGACACAAAGGTGTGAAGAGAACAGCTCCCTGCTTGGCAGGGCCTGGGTCGCTTCCAGCTGTTTGGCAGGGCCCGACAGATTTCTCTCTGACTTCCTTGACGCAGTCTCACCCCCTGTTTGCATGGACACTCAAGCACCCCACTAAGAATTCTGTAATCTATTGAGGCATTGTTTGCCCCTGTGAGATGGCTTTGGCAATTACTGTGAGCTTAAGAGTTAATGTTATTGATAATGTCTTAGTGAGTGGGCCTTTAACTGCGCACAGGAGTACAATTAAACCCATGCCATTTCTGGACACCTTATTGTGTGCCTACCCATTACCCTGAAATCAGGTCCAGACATATAGCATGCCTTCTGGGAAATGGCTTAACAAGAATTTTACAAACTAATGGAAGTGATGGGAGTAAGAGCTGAAACTGCTATGGCAAAAATATAGTTGCTGTGACCTTAAAGGTTAACCTGTCCTTGCAACTCTTTAGAGCATAGAAAATGTAGTTGCTTTAGCCACTTTCATAATCTTTAAACTAGAGGAAATATAGGGCAACTCTATTAACATCATAGAGATATATTTTTGATTATTGTTTGATTATTTATGAGGTTGTAGAGGCTGCAGTTGTAGGGGGATTTAATGTTTGAAACTTTTTGTCTTAGACCCTTATATTTTTTCTCTTTTGATGTATTTCTCCCATTATGTGATAGATAAAGTTGTGAAAATAAAATGTAGTAGGAATGTTTTACTAATTAGTAGGTAACCATCTGTGCCTTGGCCTTGGAGTTCTGGCTGTCACCTAGTGGCCACTTCTGAAGAATGAATAACGGCTTGCTTTAAAGAAACTGATTATAGTAACTTACAGAATTATCTTTAAGAGCACCTGGTTGACCATGAAGTAAAAATTAATTGAACATCTGTGCATGCTGTCTTAGTTCTAAAGTAAAAGATAAAAAATCAAACGTTTGTGCAGAAGTTTGTGATGTGTCTAAGAAAATAAAAAGAACAGCTTCTTCTTGAAAAAGCAAGCAAGCAAGCAAGAAGCAAGGAAGCAGCAAAAACGCAACAAGTGTCTGTGTCTTTCTTTATCGCCGACTCCACGCACCCTTCCCGAGCTCCGAACTCAGCTGGAGCTGGACTCCGGCAAATAACCGCTTCTAATCTATAATGTATTATGTTAATTTCAACAATAAAAGTCTTGTTTTAGATATTTTTAGCTTTCCTTAAATAAAAGGCCCAAGGGACCAGCTGAGTGGCCTAGCGGCTAAAGTCCTCACCTTGAATGCACCCAGGATCCCATATATGTGCCGGTTCTAATCCCAGCAGCTCCAATTCCCATCCAGCTCCCTGCTTGTGGCCTGGGAAAGCAGTCGAGGATGGCCCAAAGCCTTGGTACTCTGTACCCGTGTGGGATACCCAGAAGAAGTTCCTGGCTCCTGGCTTCGGATCGGCATAGCATCGGCCGTTGCGCTCACTTGGGGAGTGAATCATCGGACAGAAGATATTCCTCTCTGTCTCTCCTCCTCTCTGTATATCTGACTTTCCAATAAATAAATAAATAAATAAATCTTTTTTAAAAAAAGGCCCCAAGAATTCAAAGGTTTCAAATTCTGGGGCTTCCCTTGGCATTCTTACAAGGGCTAAAGAACACCAACGGATTTATCTCCCACTTTGTGGAGACAGTTGATCCGGCTCTTTGGATCATGTTAAGATCATTGCCAAATGGCAAATGCAGGTAAGATGTATTGTGTCAAAATGGTGTATACATCCAAGGAAATACCAAGTTTTAATTTTAGTTTGTGAGCTTTTAATGACTTAGCTCTCCAGTTGTGTTATATTTGTTCACTATGTAATCTTAGGATACTTCTATTACTTCCAAGGCTGAAATTCTTATTTTCAGCTTGATGGAGTAGTGTCGACCATCTTTTTTCCCCCCTGAATCTTGTTTCAAGACTGTTGACTTTTCACTTCTTGGTTTCTGGTGACCACCACTACCACTAAGCGTGGTTAATATTCATTTTGAAGTCTCCTGTGTGTGTGGTGACACACGGGTGTGTGTAACATTTATTTATTTGTAAAAGTTGTTTAAAATTGCTATAGTGCATTGCTGTCTGTTTATTAGTCAAAAAAATATTTCAGCGTTTGTGAACTCACTTCAAAGGTCCTATAAGGAACATTATTTAATAGCGAGTAAATGTACTCATCTGTATGGCTTCTCAGCTGTCTGCATCCCCAGCTGCAAAGGCAGTGCACATAATTAACATATCAACCACAAGAGCAGATTAGCTTGGAGCTGTGGCACTTCCTGGATTCTACAGCCATTCCCAGAGCTATCTGATAAAATTTTCTTTTTAAAAAGATTTATTTATTTATTGGAAAGTCAGATATACAGAGAGGAGGAGAGACAAAAAGGAAGATCTTCTGCCTGATGATTCACTCCCCAAGTGAGCACAACGGCCGATGCTATGTTGGTCCAAAGCCAGGAGCCAGGAACTTCTTCTGGGTATCCCACACGGGTGCAGGGTCCCAAAGCTTTGGGCCGTCCTCAACTGCTTTCCCAGGCCAGAAGCAGGGAGCTGGATGGGAATTGGAGCTGCCGGGATTAGAACCGGCGCCCATATGGGATCCTGGGTGCATTCAAGGCAAGGTCTTTAACTGCTAGGCCACTCAGCTGGTCCCTATCTGATAGGATTTTAAATGTATCTAAATGATTTTGAACTGTGCCAAAACTGATTAATTGATCTTCCTTGAACTAAGATTGCTAAATCAACACGGATTACTTTGATTCCTGTAACTTGGATTTCTAATATGCTGTTTTTAATATGTTTTAATTCAGTGATGCATTTGTGCTCAAGTGTGACAATCGTTGCTTCCTCTAATATGCAATTTAGTCTTAATTGTTAACCCGTACTCTTGTTTTCAGATTCACAACAGACATTGAACTTTGGGGTAATGTTTTCTAAAACTCTTATTTGATATAGTTTTCACTGATATTTTTCCTGAAAGTAAGCAATCTTGTGGTTCAGGCTTGTTGAATGTGCATGTCGTACCTTAAAAGCCAATTATTTCTAAAGGTAAGGATTAATTAATTAATAAAAGGGGGGAATGCCCTCCAGAGACACTTTATATATATATATAACATTTCTACCACTTAACTTTTAGAATTTGCCTTTTAACACTTTTAAAAATTTGCCTCAAGGAGACATTAATATGCCTGCTGATAAACATTTTTTTTTCCTATATTCTCTGATAAGATTTTACAAATTCCTGTGCAGATGAAAAAAAAAGCTAAATGATTGATATTCTGGAAAACTAATAACCTGTGGACAAGATTATGTCATTGTTTTTAGAATTTGCTGGTAGCTCCTTAAAGCTGTGGGCTTCCCTCTGGCTCATCTGATGTCGGAAGTGCATCAATTCCTTGAATACAACGTTGCCCCTGGAGATGATGGGATTCTCCAAAAAACTGCCTCTAAGAATTGAAAAACCAGATTTGTTCTTTAATGTTCTTCTTGTTCCACAGCAGGTTAGGAGTGCAGAGACATCTTGTGTTATCTTAGAATGGCTCAGGAAGATTTTAAGTAGAATCTATTAAGATTGCAATAGGTGATTTATAGATAAGAGATGCGGAACTAGCTTAGACATTAGGAAAAACTGAAGTTACAGTGGGATCCAAGGGCAACTCTGACAGCCTCTTTAAAAAGGGCATGCACACAGAGCAGGAGGGGATGTCAGGGCAGAGTAGCAGGATAAGAGGAAGGTATCCTAGACCCATAGTCCAGCACCCTCATAGGGTCAAGTGACATCAGAACTATACCCAGGAGCCCGGGTGGTTCTTAGAGATAAAAAATTGGAAATTTCCTTCTAGACTTGGGCGAGGAATTTTCTCTGGTCCTTATTTAGTTCCAGCGTTGGCTCCCTGGTCTCTTTTGCCATTTCCATCAGGGTTGCTCAAGAGACCCAAAGTAAGTTCAGACAGAGAGAGACCAATAAAAAGTCAGCTAGCCTAGAATCGCTCAGCCTGTACCTTCCTGGGCAGGTTTTCTATTTGGCCTTTCCTAGGATGCAGAGGTCAGTTCTTCACTCACTAAGATATTGGAAATTTCTCTGCTCACCCGCCTACGACTTTTCTACTCTTTAATTGTTAATATGAAACTATTTTGAGTATCCTAAAAGGCACGAAATTCCGTAAAATCTTGCTTTAATACTATGAACTGATAAGTTTAAATTATTATGGGTTAAGATTCTTCCCCCCCCAAAATTTTTCTCATTTCAAGACTGTTACTGTTAAACAAGAAGCAACTACATTGAAACTTGGATGTTCAACTTGTATTCAGCTGTTACATATGATGGACATATACCCTGATGTTACTATTAATCCTTTCACTGTTTCTGTGCAATTCTCGCGTTTGGGCTATTTGTGTAGCTTAAACAAGCTTCATGAATTCTGCTGCCATTATTGAGTTGATCCTTTATACATCTCAAACCGAGGTGTTCAGGGTTCATACTTACTCTGGCAAAGATTTAAACCTGACGTCTTTCACATCTAAACTCAAAATCATGCTAGCTTGGGAGAGAAATTTTATCTATGCTATGCTTCTACCTTCTACAAGAAACATTTAGATGCAGTCCCTAGAGAATGCCTAGATACTGTGCCCCCCCCTCCCCACCCCTTTTCAGCATGAAGCAGCTAGAGCAGTCGTCAGCCCTTATCCCTGACAGCAGCCAGGGTCCATTCTCCTGGGGAAAAGGATGTTGAGGAGTTAGATGGGATAATAGACAATTAGGGTCTGTGGTTCCTGGTGAAGTTATTTTTGCATAATGGATAATATTGCTTCTACCCATTTTCTGCTCTTTCATTAGCATGTTCCCCCTCGCTACGTTTTTCAGACTTCATTTACAAAACACATAAGATGGATTTGTAGAAGGACATGGTGAATCTTTTGCCATGCCAAACCAGAGCTAGCAGCAATTCCTCCTGAAGGCACCAGGAGCCATGGAAGGAGCTGAGTCTATCAGTGGACAAGGGAGTGATTCATAAGCCAGGAACACCTGGCCTTGTGTCTAACCTTGGAGCCCCAAGTGGCAGACGGAAATCTGCTGTGCTATCTCTCTTTTGTGGCTCCCTCTGGTTAAAAATAACAGAAGAGTGCGTACTATTTCTTCTTCTGCTTTCCTTGAGTTGGAAAGCACAGACCAAAGCATACCAAGATGCTGTGTTAATGTCTTCTCTCTTACTTTTTTTTAGTTTTATTAGCACAGTAATAATTATTCTAAGAATTGCCAGCTTCATATAAGATAAGAATTAATGAAAGCCTTTGTGTAACATCTTCATTCTTTTGGTGTATAAAAGTCTCTCTATTCTCAAATAAAGCGCGCCATCCTGAAAGTGTGGATGATAGCCATGGTGTAGAATAATAAAATCATTTCTCCATTACGCGTTTTCTTGTTGCCTGTTTCATTAATCCTGACAAGCAGTTGATATGAAGATGAATGAACAAGAAATCTCCTGGCTCACAGGTTTAGATAAAGGACCTGCAAGATAAACAAGCTGTGTATTTGGAGTCTGTCCCTTACTGTTGAAATGTGAATGGCTCAAGCCCTTCCTCCTTGGATGCCTAAGTGACAACCTTCTTTTAAAAGTCTGATGCTGTTAATAAATATTTAAATAATAAATAAACATTCTCAAATATTTTGAGAATAAATAAGGAGAAATGAGTAACATTTAAAGGAATATGATTATTTTAAAATAAGACAATTGGAGGGTCTGGCACAATGGTCTAGTTACTAAATACTCAACTTGTGAGCACCACAACGTGGGCACCAGTTCATGTCTGGGCTGCTCCACTCCCCATCCGGCTCCCTGCTTATGGCCTCGAAGAGCAGCTAAGGATGGCCCAAAGCCTTGGGACTCTGCACCGGGTGGGAGACCAATAGGAGGCTCCTGGCTCCTGGCTTTGGAATGGCTCAGCTACGGACATCGTGGCTAGTTGGGAAGTGACGTAGCAGATGGCAGATTTTTGTATCTTTCTGTAAATCTGCCTTTCCAACAAAAATAAAACAAATCTTTAAAATAAAAAAAAAAAAAAGGAACACCGGAATGTTCAAATCCCACACCACAGTGCTTAGGCCTTCATCCAGGCTGTCTTTTTAATTCCAATGTTTTCCTAATAGAAATCTTGGGGGGAAACAGGTGTGGTTCAGCCTCTCACATGGTAGATGTTCATGAAATTCCAGCTTCCAGCTTTCAACATGACCAGCCCTGGAAACCACAGCCATTGGCAAATCAATCACTCTTTGGAGTCTACCTGTCAATGTCTGTCTCTCTGACTTACTAATAAATAAAATAAATTGATAATATCAAACAGAAAGTTAATTGAAAAATCTAACAGGCAAGATGTTTTTAATGTTCCTGTAAATTTCAAATTTCAACTGCATTTTGTTTTGATGTAAAGCTATATTTCTGTGAAAAAAACTACTATAAGAATGATAAATCATGTTTTAGTTGATATGTAATTTAGTCAGCTTGATCTATGCATTTTACAGTAGATTTTTCATAGCATTATATTCTGTACTAATTCTACGTAGTTTAAAATTTTTCTGTTAAGGGCCTGAGGTAATAGCTTTGGGGCTAAAACCTTGCCTTGCATCTGTCAGGATCCCATATGAGTGCCAATTCGTGTCCTGGCTGCTTCACTTCCCATATCCAGGTCCATGCTTGTTACCTAGGAGAGCAGTGGAGGACGGCCCAAAGCCTTGGGACCATGCACCTGCATGGCAAACCTGGAAGAAACTCCAGGATCCTGGCTTTGCATCAGCTCACTTCCAGCAATTACGGCCAGTTGGAGAGTGAACCAGCAGATGGAAGATCTTTCCTTCTGTCTGACTTTCAGTAAAAATAAATACAACTTTTAAATATTTCTGTTTAGACAATAATATATTTTGGATAGAGCGAAAGTACTAAAATTCATGGTTCTAGTACAGTTTGTATTTTTAAGCTAAGACAGTCAAACCTTGATATATAATTCTTACATTGGATTTCACAAAGAATATCTTGATGGGTTTCCATAAGGGATAATGTGAAATTTATGGTTCCTATCCAGGATATAGGAGCTTCATCTAAGTTTCTCACATGGATTTCAGGGACCCAAACACTGGGACATCTTCAGCTGCTTTTCTCAAGCCATTAGTATGAGCTAGATCCAAAGAGGAACAATTGGAACTTGAACTGCCACCCACTTGAATACTGGCATCTCAATTGACAGCTTGAAAACACTATGCAACAACACCCAGGCATTATCTGTTTTAAAAACGTTCTTAGGAATAGATTGTTAGCCTGAAACACCTCTGGGAATGAGACTTGAAGGCATTTCATTTTCAGAAGTTATCGATTATTTTGACAAATCGGTGCCTACAGAATACTTTCTATTTCTTTCATTGGGGTCTGGGCTGCTATTCACGCTACACAGAACATCCTGACCAAGTTGTGAAGGGATCGGGATCTGTGTTACTTCGCTGCAGCAAAGATGCAACAAGTGGACAAACCGAGGACTTTCCAACCACAGGGTATCTGTGAGGGTCAAAGAGTGAGTGTTCACAACCCTGTGCACGGGCGACCCCAGGTCACCGCTTTGAGAAAGTTTTTATAACACCAGTAAAGGGAGAAAATGGCAGGTGGAGTCCCATGAGGTCACTGAATTGAGGGAACCAAGTCAAGCATTTATAGATTTAGAGGCACATCAGATGCATGTGGATCCAGAGCCAGGAATTCAAGGGTGGGATAAGGAATCATTCTAAAAATAATGATGGTGGGCTAGGACTCTACTGTTGCTGGTTTTTTGTTTGTTTGTTTGTTTGTTTGTTTTCTTTTTTGGTATGAGTGCTGATTCAAGTTGCAAGTGTTTCACTTCTTATCCAGCTCTTTTTTTTTTTTTAAGATTTATTTATTTATTGGAAAGTCAGATACACAGAGAGGAGGAGAGACAGAGAGGAAGATCTTCCATCCAATGATTCACTCCCCAAGTGGGCGCAATGGCCAATGCTATGCCGATCCGAAGCCAGGAGCCAGATACTTCTTCCGGGTATCCCACACGGGTGCAGAGTACCAAGGCTTTGGGCCATCCTCGACTGCTTTCCCAGGCCAGAAGCAGGGAGCTGGATGGGAATTGGAGCTGCTGGGATTAGAACCGGCACCTATATGGGATCCCAGCACGTTCAAGACAAGGACTTAAGCCACTAGGCCACGCCGCTGAGTCCATCCAGTTCTTGTCTAGTGAACCTATAAAGGTAGCAAAAACTAGTTCAACTGCTTGAGTCTGTGTGCCAATGAAAGAGAACAGAAGTTCCAGGCTGCCGGCTTTGCAGTGAACCAACAAATGCTTTCTGCCTCTCCCTCTTTTCCTCTATAAACTTGCTTTGGAATAAGTAAATATATATATGTATTTAAAATTGACCATGATATATTCAGACTTCTCTCCGAAACTCATAGACTTGATTGTAGTTTGACCTTGGCAATTCACTTCCCTGATAAGATATAGCATGATAATACTACTTTGGTGACTTTATGACACAGTAGCCTAAGTTTATTGAGTATTAAATCAGGCCATTTGTCAGTTACTATCAAAATTTTTGATGTAAATAATATAAACAATGATGTGCTAAACATGAATCTTATAAGAACAGCATTCAAAATAATGTTAATTTTATGCTTAAAGTATAAGATACTCTTAATATTCGGATAATATTGAGGAGAAAAGTTTAGAAAAAATCTCCTTAAATTCTTTTATAAAATCTATTTTTATTTTGAATTTTGAATTATGTGGTATAATTTCATATAGGCTGGGATTCTCCCCCCACCCCCGCAAACTCCCACTCCCCATCAGATTTTCCCCATTTTGTTACAATAGTGTAGTCTTTCATGAGGAATCATAATTCTGTCTCTTCTTTAAGTGTACCCCGATATTGTTGGTACAGACAATGTCAGACAGTCCAGCATCCCATTGTCTACAGATGTTCAACAGCTTCATTGGGAATCCATCTTTCGTCTGGAAGCAGGAAAAAAAATCCCCTTCAATTCTTCTTTCTACTGTAGTAACCGGAGAGATGAGGAATATTTTCTAAGAATTATTTAACTTTTCTAAGGATCCAGGAACATTTTGAGGGTTCTTCGAAAAGCTCCGCTAACAGGGAAAAGCTTCCAGGCTGTATTTGTTTAAATACAAATACTTGTATTGCAAATTTGTAGAGGTTTATTAGTTACCTTACTATTATATCAAACTGTACGTAGAGTTGAATCCTTTAGATCTGAAATTGAATGGGTGCTCAAACGCATGCAATTTGCTTAATTATAGACACTCGCTGACTTTGTGATTAATCAGACTTATTTAACATAACATCAACAATGCTTGTTTGAGGATTCCAGAAATGGGCGTTGAAGGAATTGGCAGAAAACAAGCACTGTAATTCAGAACAGCTGCTTATTGCTTGGCCAGAGAGCAGTATGCCCTTTACTTTTTTTTTTATTAGTAATTTTTAAAATTTTTATTTTTCACTGTACAGTTCCATAGGTTCAGGGATATCCCCTTTACCCTCGCCATTCCCTTTCTCTCAACTGTTCTTCCTTACATCATTACAATAGCACAGCCCTAAATAAATAGTCACAAGTCCATCATTCCAGTATGTGAGTGTACCAAGACACTGTAAGGATAAAAATGATAAACGATGATAAAAGACCAGCATTCTAGTGTCAAATTCTACTTAACAGTTCCGTTGGTAGTCCATCTTTTATTCAGGAGTCAAGATGCATATTGCACTGTATATTCACTTCTTGGTATAATAGTCTCCCTTATATAATTCCTCTAGATAAATGTATGTATATACAGGCTTACTTATATAGATATTGAGCTTGTATTTTGCATGAAGAGTGCCTTATATCAGAGAGAACGTGTGATATTTGTCCTTTTGAGATTGGCTTATTTCACTGAGCATGATGGTCTCTAGTTGGCACCACTTTGTTGCAAATGGTAACATTTCGTTCTTTTTAATGGATGAGTAGTATTCCAAAGAGTAGATGTGCCATAATTTCTCTCTCTATTCCTTTTTTGACGGGCATCTTGGTTGTTTCCATGTCTTCTCTATCGTAGGATTACTGAATCCTTATTGTTGACTCTGCTTTCTCTCCATTTTTTTCCTTCTTTCAGAAATTCTGCTGAATCGTGAATTTGAGATGATCTTTCTGAGAGAGGTGCTCACCCTCTCCTCAAGATTGCTGGCCTCTTGAATCTTTCATCAATTTTTATCTATTGATCACCTTTCATCACCTTTCACCTGATGAGTAGTCCTGATCTCATTTTCAGTGACAAAATATTTATTATCAGATCTGTGGTGAATCATGGTGGTAGTGTACATAACCCAGAGAAAAAAAAAATCCATACATGATAAACACAGCCCTTGCTCATTGCTCGTAATGACACAGCCAGATGGCCACTGGGTGATTTTATCTGATGCAGCTCTCACTAACCCAGTCTTTACACATTCAATTTTGTGATGGGTTCTAATCCCTGTGTCAACATAAGGGAGTCTACTTTGCAATGATATTGACATTCCGTCTTTAGTTCTAAATGAGTCAAATGGTCAGATAAAATGTTGAAGTTCTTTTTGTAAGGGTAAGGAGGTATTTGAACATTTTTGTTTCTTAATGATTTTTTAATTGTAAAGGCAGAGTTATACAGTGAGAAAAGGAGAGACAGAGATATAGAGGTCCTCCGTTCACTGGTTCATTCCCCCAAATGGGCTTGAACCCAGGAGCTCATTCTGAATCCCTTATGTGAAGGTATTTGCAGCCTTCCCAGGTCCTAAGCATGGAGCTAAATTGGAGGTGGAGCAGGAAGTATGAAGTAAAACACCTATCTATACAATATCAACTCTATTGTTCTTAACAGGATTGGGGCCTCGTTACACAATGCGCTTAAATTTAGGCATCGTGGTAACTTTGAAAAGTTACATCTAAACGGGAGCTAAAATAATCTTAGTTTGTCTTCGCCACTTTTTGTAGACATCTAAGAGGATGCAGAGAGAAAGAAGAGTCTAATTAAGACTGCTGCTTCCAAACAATGTTTTTTGATAGCAGGGTAAAGGTGAACGGGTTAGATCTTTGGTCTACTTTCTGACAGAAAACTGATAATTACATTACTGTTAACTTTTTGACCATTTCTTCCTTCTAATTCAAAGGGGCAGTGGGAAGTAGCTTTCAGTAATGGTTTGTTTGTAGCATCTTTCAGTTGTTCTTCTTTGTTTTGCTGTTGGCGCATCATTAGACACTAGCCCTCCATTAGCCACTACCCACCATTAGACACATCCTTGCTGGGCACAAAGTGGTCTTAGTCCAACAGATTCCCCGAAGAGACTTATTCCTTCCTGGGGAGAAAAAGCTCCCCACCATATAGTTCCCAGTGGTTAAGAATTCTTTTCTGCAGGGGAAGTCCCGGGGCCTGTGGAACTGTACCATAGAATGGTGATACTAATTGACTTATTAAAAATTAATTGACTTCATTTTTTAAAAATTCTCCTTTTCCTACTTTGTCCTTCCCTCTAACAGCAGAATTCCTGTTCCCTACAACCTCATCAGCAGGTGTTCTTGGTAGTTTTCTGTATGTGGGTCATTCTTTGTGGAGTTAAGCGGAACCTTACTTGAATGTCATTCTAATAGCAGAATACAATTAAGTGCATTGATATCCTGTAATCTTGTTACTTGTCTTAGTGAGACAGAGAGAGAGAGAGAGAGAGAGAGAGACTTTATGGGGAAAAGGAGTTCTTTAAAATGTCTGTGGTCTGTGGCTTTTTTCTCCTATGCATTAGTTCCTACCACCACATGCCAAGGGGCTATTGCCTGGCACATTCACATTGCTGGGATCATTGGAGGAGGGTACTGAAGCTCACCACTGTCCTTTGATTTTTAGATTTTTTTTTTCAATTTTGGCATGAGTAGTCAATAAATTGCATCTCACCTTTGATACAGGGTAATAATAAACAAAACATTTTTATTTCTTTTTCATTTTTTAATTCCAATTTAGTCGGTGCTGGTGTCTCCCCTCCCGCAAGCTCCCTCCCCTCCCTTCCCTTCTGTTCTCCCATCCAGTCTCACAATGGGTGTCTTTTGTGAATTTTCCCAAGTCCGTCATGCTGCCACTGGGGTGTCTCCAAACTGTGTAGGAGACTTCAGTCATTTCTTTGTGAGTTCATTTTTGTATCCCGGGGGCCAGGGTGGAGGGCTCTTCCAGTAGCCTGGCAGCTGTTGGGAGTACCCAAGCCAGGTCGCACTCAATGCTAGGGGCCCTGGCCACACCCATCATTGCCACGTGGTGAACAAGTCCTGGGTCCAAGAGGCTTCCTTCTTCATGGTAAACACACTATGAAGAGGAGTCTTGGGAGCAAAGACAGGCCCCAGACTCCACCCACCACCACCTTCTTGCGGCATCAGGGACCTAGGGGAGTTTGACTTCAGGGCCTGGGTGGAGGGAACTTCAAGCAGACAGGTGGCTGCTGGGAGTACCCCAACCAGGTCAGACTCAATGTTAGGGGCCCTGACAACAGCCACCGCTGGGCTTTGGGTTGGCCACCTGGCGACAAACTCTGAGATCTTACGGGTGTGGCATTGACATCCATGAATGAGGCCTCTGTGTGTTGATGAGGAATCAGTTTGGAGGGACTCCCAACAATGGAATCACCTTATCTGCAGGTAAGCGAGGGGACTGAGAAGTAGTGGTTTGGAGGAGAGAGGCTGGACAATCTGTATGGGTCAGACTGATGTATCAGCCTACATGTGAGTCCTGTGTAGGGCTTGCTATCACTGAACATTATTGATCACCACACACCAGTCCATGCGAAAGCCAGGGCTGGGGTCCCATCTAGTAGGGCTAGATCCTACTGCCTGACAGAATGTCAAAACAGGGGACAGGTCACATAAGGCAGGGCCATGACACTAACAAGCACGTGAGAAAACCAGGTTGGGGGATTGATTCTGTGGGGGATAAACGGGTCCAACCCTGTTAAAATACAAATTCCATTGGTTGGCTCAAGAGTTGAGGTGGTGATGAGCTGAGCTAGGTGTGACCATAGAACCTGCCATCACTCACAGGCAAAGGGACCAATAACAGTCTGGGCAAGTTCAGGCTGCAGCATCGACAAGTGCGTCCTACAACAGGGTGTGGGGTGGGCTGGACCACAACATTCACCAGCTCATACAAGGCCAAGATGGACAGGGAGACTGTGCCGGGCAAGGACCTAACACCAGCTGTCATGTATGAGCTCTGGGTCTTGGAGTGGGCTAAGTGGGGGAACGTGGGAAATTCCCCTAGTGGGTCACAACTCCTGTTGGTGATTACATAGTCCAGACCTGGGAGTTGGGCAGGCTGGGTGAGGTAGCTCCAACTGTTGACTAATGTGTGGGTTGGTTATGCAGGTGGAAGACCCTGCATGGAAAAGCCAGTCTTAGCTCACCAGCAAGAACAGAAATCAGGCTGGAGCACAGGTCATGCCAAGTTAGGCTCTTACATCTACTGGTTTACATTAGCCAGATGTGGGAGCAGACTAAGCAGGACCAGGTTCCATCATCCACCAGTGATTTCAGGATAGGGGCAGGACGGGTCAGGCCTGAGTACAGCATCTAAAGCAAAGGCCAAGGTAGGTGAGGGCCTATACCAAGCTGGGTCAGAGCAACCAACGACATGCACGTGATCTATGGATGGGAAGAGGCCTGGTGGGTGAGCAAAGAGGATACCATGGCCGGGTTGAGGTTCCCACTAGTATGTGTGGGAGCCAGAGTGGGAGCTGCATTCTGGTCTGGATATGGCTGCAGTGTCCCTTGGCACCAGTGTGGGCTGGGTCTGTGATGCGCCAGACTGTGCTAGACTGCAACCATCTAGTGCTCCGGAGAACCAGAGGAGCTGTAGGACAGCCCAGGTTAGGTCTCTGCTCCTACTGAGCCATGTGTGAGCTTTGTCTAGATGTAGACCAGGCTTGCCTGGGCTGAAACAGCCAATAATAAGAACTGGAATGGGTTGAAGGCCAGTCAGAAAAGGCCACTGTTCCTGCCAGGCCAGGAGGTAGACTGAGTAGGACTGGGCCCCACTGGTGTGGGTGAGATCTGACACTGGGAGAGATTCTGATGGATGAGCTTAGGAAACTCCAGTCAAGACACATTCCCTGAACGTGAGTGGAAGAACCATGATAGGTATCAGGCCAGGCCAGGCCAGGGAATGGTACCCAACAGCATATATTTGGCACAGGTCAGGGGCAGACCAGGATGAAACAGTTCAAATCACCCGCTGGCGAATCTGAGCACCAAATGGAGTGTGGGTCTGGCCAGGTTTGGTCACAACACATGCCAGTACACATTATGGCTGAGGCTAGGTGCCCATTGAGCTGGGCTAGCCTGTAACTAACGCCCACCAGTGTGAGTTGGAATTTGGGGTGGCCCGGGCCCGGCCAGGCTACAGCACCCACTTGGCAAAAACTGAGGCAAGGTGGGTAATGCCAGTCTGGGCCAAAGTACACAACCAGCACAAGTAGAAACTGTGGGAAGAAGGGACAAAGCTGGTAGGGGCAATATGGAGGGCTCCCCTGCAGGATGACCATTCCCACTGGAGAAGCTTGAATTGGGATGGGGGTAAATATGACCCAGGAGGGCTACAACACCTGTTGACCTCATGTGAGCTAGATCAGGGAAAAGCAGGCTGGGATGACTGTTCCTACGGTACAAGCAGAGATCAGAGTAGGTGAGAATCGGTTGGGTTTTGCTGCAGCATCAGCTGACAGATGCTGGCACTGTAGACTAATTCTGCCAAGCCATACTGTAGAACCACCTGGAGAGTGCATGATTGGGGAGTGGGCCCAGTAGGGGAGCAGTGGACACCTACCACTGCAGAGAATTAAAAGCAGAACTGGGACAGGCACGGCTAGACAAAGGCAGGTGTGTGGGCTGGATAGTGGGGCTGGATGGGTAGCACTAGGCTGCAATGCCATGACATGCATGGGAGCTGAATGGGATGTGAGACAGAGTGGACCAATCTCCTGCACATACTGGCAAGCATGTTAACCAGGACAGGGGACTGGTGAGGGTTATTGTGGGTCACTCCAACTAGGCTGCAGCTCCAGCTTGTTTGCATGAGAGCTGATGTGTGATGGGCAGAATTGGACACTAGACTCCAACACCCATTGCTTCATGTAGAAGACAGGGTGGGAAACAAAAGTGACAGCAATTGCAACCACCAGCATATGCATCAGCTGATTGGGAATGACTGAGGAGTCCAACAAACCTGGCTTCCCCCATATTATTTCCTCTTTGTTTGCAGATTTCTGTATTCTCTTTTTGGTCCACACACATGAATTCCTGGTGTTATTTGTGTGTCCAAGTTTTTCTGTTTTTGAAGAAACCTTTTAGATTATATTGATTCAACCCAATAGACACAATCCACTTTGACCTATGTCAAGACAAAGCCACATTACGAGATCTTAGGATTGTTTGTCAACATTTACATGTCTGTAACGCATGGCTATTACTTCATTTTCAGAAATAACTAAATGCGTAAGTACTGGGGTTCAGCCATGAGCTCTAGCTGTTAATTGTGGCTTCCTGCCAAGCCAGATCATGAGAAGGCAGAATAGAATTGCCTCACTGGTATGGGAGAGGGTGGGAGGTGTAGGGTCAAGGAGAACAGGTGGAAGGATTCTCAGAGTGCGTTCAGGGATTCAGCAGTCAAGCCCCAGGACACAGCCTGGTTAGGGGGAGAACAAGATTTGCATGTCAGCTTGGAAGGGGCTTTAATCCAGCTGAATCACTCTCCCTGAAGTCAGTGCACACCTCGTGATCGAGGACAAGCAACGGCCATTCCTTTAGGCTGATGGGAGAGGGACAGGAGTCTGGGTCTCACTTTAGCATGGTGGGGGCTCTGTTTCAATCTGTGCTGGATACCACTCGGTTCAGAGCAAACTTCCTGCCCAGGAGCTTTCTGAAACAGAGACCCAGACAGAGTTCAGCCAGCAAGCAGGTAGCCCGATCTGCACTTGCTGCACACTGCGCCTGCCCTAAAACGACTCTTTCCTTCTGTCTCCACTCCCTAGACCCTCAAACTCCATGCCAACTGAAGCCAAGGCCTCGCGAGACTTGAGAATTGTTTAGACACATGCACTATCTTGGCTTCTGCTGTCAGCACCCTCTTGGCTTGCTCGTGTCTGATAGATACTGTGGCCACTAGATGGCGCACAGACACCACGATTGGACTTTTGAACCTCAATGCACCTTGGGGTGTGGAGTGAGTTTGGGATGGGGAAGATGAAGCATGGGGAAGGATGGAAGGGCAGCAGAAAGAGCAAAAACAAGAAGCAACAACCACAACGCTGAGTCTCGAGACTCATTGGCCCAGGGGTCAAACCCAGATTAACCCCTTGGGCCAGGTTTTCCAGGCCCAGGTCCCAGCTCTCCTGGGGAACTTCATCCAATAATGAGACAGAGAGAGACAGATCAAAGAGAGAGAGAATGCCTCACAAGAATCAAGAACCTGGTTCAGTTCATTCCAATGTTCTCAACCACGCTGGCATAGCAAAGACATCCTATACACACAGCTAAAACCCAGCCAGCGCCTCACCCCAAGTCCGTTCCCACAATATGTGCCGGGGGGAGGGAGACCTTTCCTCCATCCCTGTCTCTCCTGGATGGCCCTCCCTAGGCGGTAGTGTCACAAAGTATGGATGGTCTTTCTCCCTCCTGTGTCACAGCAGCTGAGGCCAGCCTAGGCCAAAGCCAGCAGCCAGGAACGAGCTCAAATCGGTGTTTCCATATGGCAGGCCAGTGTCTCCCCTAACAGGCTGCTTAGCGTGTGTGCGGTGCCACAATGCCAGTATCTCCCACTGTCTTGCTTCACTTTCTTTTTTTCCCCATTCAGTTTGACTCACTTTTGTTGGGAAGCCAGATTTAGAGAGAAGGAGAGACAGACAAAGAGAAAGATTTCCATCCACCAGTGCATTCCCCAAATGGTCAAAACCATGGCCAGAGCAGACCCGATCCGAGCCGATCCAGGAGCCGGGAGCTTCTTCCAGGCCTCCCACATAGGTGCAGGGTCCCATACACTTGGGTCACCCTCCACTGTTTTCCCAGGCCACAGATGTATCCAGAAATGCCCAGTGGGTTCTTTCTTCAGCTTAGTATAGAAATAAAAAACCAGGAATCTGTTGCAGAAAGAAAAGTTGATTTGCAATGGACCAAGTGAACAGGGAAGGGAGATGGGAAGGGGAAAGCACCCCTGGAGAGAAAGCCAGGAGGTGGTGCGTCTCATAAGAGGAGGGACAGAGAGACACCAAAGGTTTGAGGAAGGGTCCTGGGATTTTAAGCATTATCTGACCCTTCCTTGTTAGTCTGGGAACCTACAGGTAAGATTGGTGGTCCCCATTGGTGGTCTCTTAGGAACTGGGTGGGTGATGCTGGTGCTGCCCACCTGAAGGCGTGGCCAAGACCTCAGCAGGCCTGGATGGTCTCAGTCCCCCCTCTTGAAATCCCACATCCTACTTCTGTAGGGGTAAAAGGGCGCTGATGTCGTCTGGCTACTTCCTGATGAAAAGGGGCGTCATTTGGGTAAATGGGCCCCCTGGGTGTGTGGGATACACAGAGACAGTCTGGGTTCTCCATAGGCTAATTTTCTCCAATTAATAGCTCAAAGCAGGCATGTAGGCTGCGGTGTAGCAAGTTCTGCTGCTCAGAGGAATCCCAGTATCTAAGCTGGCAGAGATAGAAATGTCTCAGTTCAGCACCCCCATTTCCTACACCTGGTAGTTCTGGGACTCCTGCCAGTTCAAGTATGTCCTGGTTTTGCACTTGGACACACTCTTAAGAAGAGCATGTACTGGGAGTACTGAAATGATATCTATGGCTAGGCCATGGCATCCAGGTGTGCACTGATGACCACAGAGGAAGGAGGTGGGTGTGAGTTCAGTACACTTGACTCATGCTCACTTGACCTTCCTTGCCTTTGGGATTGTCTCTGTTAGAACAACATCCTGCTAGCTACAATGATGGTACTGAGTGACAAGATGTGGGGGAGGAACACATAGAAAGCACGTATCTGTGAGGTGCCTTCCTGAAAAGCGGCTTTAAATCCTCCAGTCCCTCCCAGGTTGTTTCTGCAGAAAATGCTTGACAGTGGGTGCTGACCCTAAGCTGTAGACTCGATATGTACCTCAGGAGAAAACGGCCTTGCACATTAGGTGGTATAAGAACCTTCACCAATATAAGGTCCAGATGAGGAAAAGGAGAAAGGGACCAGCGAGGATGGGTTTGACTCTTGGTCTCTCTCTTTCTCAGATCCAGGAGACGTGCCTCACACAGCTTTCTCTTTCCAATGTATGAACAGAAGTGGTTGCATTTGGAGCTGTTTCTAGGCAGGATCCAGAATATGGGGGGGGGGGAGTAGGTGTCAGGCAAGGACCCCTGTGAGGCCTTCATTTTGGGGTATTGTCGTCTAAGTCCCAATCAACCACAGAGAAATCCATTGGCATCACGAATGCAGAAAGGTGCATAGGCCAGCCCCTAATTCCTCCTGCTCTGGCTTGACACTAGGATGCTGGACTCTTTGCCAATGCCTATGCCAGCAATTATGGACATATGACTGTGTAAAAACTATACTGTAGTAGTGATATAGGGGTGAGCAAGGAGGGAATTGGGAAGGGAATAGGGGAAACCCAGGGCCTAATGGAACTGCAGCATAAAATGATAATGATAAAAAAGAAGTAAAATTTAAAAAAAAAAAGGAAATGGTGATCTGACCCTCCAACTATTCCCTTCACACCCCACCCACCAAGCCTCATGGTCCATCAAGGAATCACCAAGAAAAGACAAGGGGTTGGTGGGGCGCACACACACACACACACACACACACCCCTTCCACGCATTAGTTATTTCCCAAATGCCT
Source organism: Ochotona curzoniae (assembly GCF_017591425.1). NCBI lineage: Eukaryota > Metazoa > Chordata > Mammalia > Lagomorpha > Ochotonidae > Ochotona > Ochotona curzoniae. Next base: position 28,995 of record NW_024465113.1, on the reverse strand, counting down.
GCAAAAGCCTAGGCTGTGTTGGCCAAGCTCTGGAGCCCAGAACTTAATGTAAGCCTCCCATGTGGGCTAGCAGGGACCCAAGTAGCTGAGCCATCACTGCTGCCTCCCCAGGTATACATATCCAGGAAGCTGGACTTGGAAACAGAGCCAAGTTCAAATACAGGCACTCTGACATTCAGTATGGGAAGCTCAAGTGGTGCCTAGTTCCGTTGATTTCATGTTCAGTTTAAAACTCAATCAATTTTTTCCATAGAATGTATCTGGAATTGACTTTGCTTTTCTATCTAATCACATAAAGCCATCATATTTTAGGGAACATGGAAGCTATTTCCATGTAAATTTCAAAATGTCTTTCATGTGGACACATGTGCCCAGTTAGCCTAGTTTTTGATATTACTCCTAGTTAATATGTGATCTAAGTGTAGGTAAAGAACGAACAGTAAGAGAATGTAGAGAGAGGGTTAAGACTTCCAATCAAGACCCTAGCAGAGGCCAGCACGGTGCTGCAGCTCTCACTGTGGCACTGGCATCCATCCCGGACTGTTGGAGTGTCCCTGTGAGCGTCCACTTCTCGGCTTCTGATCCAGCTCCCGGCTGTGTGTGTTTGGGAAAGCAGACGATGGTCCAAGTATTTGGCCCTCAGCCACCTGTATGGGAGACCTGGATCCTCTTTCTGGTCTGGCCTAGGCCTAACTGTTGCTGTCTTTTGGAAAATGGATGAGGACATAGAAGATTAGCTTAGAAACTTTTGGCCTCTGGAACACTTGACCTGATCACAAAACCATCATAGCTTTACTCTGGCACATTGTCAGGGCAGCCCTGTGGATATCATACCATCTCACCAGTGTGATTTTGCTACACGTGCATTCTTTAAAAAAAAAAACACAAAAAATCGATTTATTCATTTTCTTTTTTTTTTGGTTTGTTGCTTACATTGTATTATGTACTACAGTTTTATAGTCACTGGGGATTCCCCCCACCCCTCCCATACCCCTCCCCCCATGGTGGATTCCTCCACCTTGTTGCATAACCATAGTTCAAGTTCAGTTGAGATTCATTCCTTGCAAACACTTGCCTAGCATAAAGTTCAGCATCTTATTGTCCAGATAAGTTCAGTGGCCTCTTGAGGATACCTTCTATGGTCTGAAGATAGGTCTAACAGAGTAAAGTTCCGGTCAGTTAAAAGCCCCAACAAGGCCTCAGTATCAATATACAACATTATGGAATTAATTGACATAGTATTGGGTAAACAATATGTTAAAAATAATGCAAGTTCCCTTCTTCGAAACATCTGGGTTGAGACAGTATCAATGACAGGTTCAAAAAATAACAAACAACCAAACAAAAAATTACAGGTTAAATCAAGGCAAACATGTGGTATCTAATCTTTTGGGATTCGCTCATTTCCCTTAGCATTATAGTTTCCAGTTGTGCCCATTTAGCCACAAAGAACTGCATTTTGTTTTTTTTAATAGCTGAGTAGTATTCCATGGAGTAGATGAACCAAAGCTTTCTTATCCAATCTTCTGCTGATAGGCATTTCGGTTGCTTCCATGTTTTTGCAATTACTGATTGTGCTGCAATGAACATAGGGATGCATGTTGGTTTGTCGTAAAACAGGTGTTTTGGATATATTCCTAGGAGTGCTATTGCTGGGTCATATGGTATGCAGATTTTGAGTTCTTTGAGTGTTCTCCAGACTGATTTCCATAAAGGCTGTACCAATTTCATTGGAGCCATACTCAAGCTCCAGGCACAAGCAGGGAGCTTGATGGGAAGTGGTGCTGCTAGCATTAGAACTGGCGCCCATGTGGGATCCCAGCTCATTCAAGACAAGAATTTTAGCTGCTAGGACACCGCGCCAGGCACTATACATACAATCTTAACACAGCTGTAAATGTACAGGGGCCTTCATCCCACCAACAGGCATTTACTGCACAGCTGGCATTCCTCTAAACACCACAGGTGTGAACAGAACTGTCAAATCCAGAGCTCAGACATCAGGTGGAAAGACAGACCAGTCAGTGGACACAACATGATCTCCCTCTCTATTTTCAAACAAATGAAATTAAGAAATAAAAACATCTTTGTTATTTATTTATACTCATGATTTGCAGCTTCAAGAGCTTTTTGTGAAGCCGTTATATGAATATAGGTATAAAGTGAGACTAGAGCACCGATTCCACATGCCGCCTCAAAGGGAGGGGTGTGATGTCAGTCCCCATCAGTCTGCTGATCTGGAATCTGAAGCAGCGTGTTAAGGAGCAGAACATGAGTTGAAAGGAATGTCAGAGAACACAGCGCCGTGTAAGGACGGTGTCCTATGTAGAGGAGGCAGCTAACAGGGCTACTGTTTATGACCTACATACCGGAGGGATTCCTGTCACAGGGTCAAGTTCAAAATGGCTACTTGAATGTGAGCACCAGTTCTTGGTCAAGGGACCCAGGGTCTCTGGCCAAGAGGGTTCTAGAGATGCTGTGTGTAGCACACAGGGAATGCCACAGCTGCCCATGGAGGCAGTGATGATCCCTGTGTGGGGGGCAGGACAGGTGTGTTCAAAGCAAAGGGGAGTGAGCCAAGGTGAGGCGACTCTCATGTTTTCTGCAAAGTCTTTCTTCTGTCAGGATCCTGTTCAGAGCTGGACCACACAACTGGGGGATGGAGGTGGGCTGTCTGCCCCTCATCCTTTTCTGTGGGAACAAAGGCAAGTGGCACTAGTCGTGTGCATTGCAATCTTGTCATTGCTGCACATCACCACCTTCCTGTACACTCATTTCTCCCACTCCTCGCCTCCCTTGAACATCTCCTGGGGTCTTCCCACACCCCCAAAAAGCAGCAGCTGTGCCAAGTCAGAGTGTCATTTCCTGTCTGGTTAATCACTATTCCTATCACCTTGACTTTTTCTCTCTGTACATGGCTGTGTGTCTTCCCGTAAGTTTATCAGGCATTTGGAACCTTTTCTTGGGCATGCAGAAAAAGGTGAGTGTAGCAATCTCAGGCCACAGGCTGTGGGTTCTACCCCATCTCTGGATTTCTGTGCTAAGATGGATGGAAGCTTCTGGAAGCCACAACCTGTTCAGCTCACCGTCATATCCAGGACACAGAGGCAGCACTGCCTGCATCCACTCTTCCCCCAGGGCCCACAAAATGCCAGGGAGTAGTGGTCAGTATTCCTCTGTCATGGTCTCCACCCTCACATGTGCTTGTTCATTCCAGTGAGATGTATACTAATGTTTCCAGACTTTGACCCCGGGGTACAATAGAGTCATGGCCTTTCTTGTTTGAGTGTCTCAGGGCATAGAACCAAACCTGTCTACAGGTTTCAGAAGAAAACCCGAATCCCAGGTTCTTGTGCATTTTTGCCTCTATGCATTTTTGACAATAAACAACAGACAACAAAATAGATCATCTATATATTTGATGAGATTCAATTTATTAAAATATTGGGTTTTCCAGTATATATTGGGTTTTCACCATATCTGGTTCTGGGGACCTGAGAGGGAAAGAGAGAAATCAAATGAGAATCTTGGTCAGGTCCTGCTGACAGCTGAGTCTGAAGGGCCTGCTGGTAGTGGCAGAGGCTAGGGCCAATATGAGCTCCTTCAGACTGCCATCTGAGTTACTAACAAGAAACAGATGCTACTGAAGAATTCTAAGTCAGGCATCCTGCAAATGCTCTCACTGAAGAGTCCATCCATGATATGGATAGATCTTTGTATGATGTATCATATTTTATGGGATGCAGGTATATTTTTCCAGGAGCCTCAAATGAGAAATGGACAACTAAGATGGAAACAACGTGTTCAATGACAAATGTTTGAAAGGAAACCCAAGGTCTAGGGGCAGATCTGGTCCCTCATCCCAAGTTCTCATCCATGTCCCCACATAAGAGCGATGGGACATTCAATGTGACCCTGGGAGGACATGAGGGAGAAAGTCTTGGTCATTCACAACACCACAGCAATCAATACACACATCACTCGTTCCAGTACACCAGACCTTTCCTACCTTCATAAACGATCGATAGCACTTTACATAAAATTCTGGTGGATGATAAGAGCCACCCTCTGCTACCACATGTCTGAGTGGGTGGCTTCTCAATAGAATCACTCTGAGGGTGGACGCTGCCACATGATGGCGTATTGTGAAGGGAACACTTCGAAAGCCGGTAGGAAGTTACACTTCCTATGAAGCTAGGGCAACGGTTTCTCACGACAAAACCTGAAAAGAGGAAAACATTCCTAAGAAGGCTCACAAGTGCCAAGGCCATGAGCAGGGTCTAAGGGGCACCCAGGCAAGCAGTGGTACTCTAGGGAGCTACCGTGGCAAACCTACACTATCCTCAATACACAAAGATGCTTCTACAAGCTCTACCTGGAGAAACAGGAGAATTCATAAAGGAGAGGCATGGGTACCGTGGGCCAATGGCTATTGGAATCTGCCTGAAACATCCAGAGCAGGTAAGTGAACTACCCAGCAAATACTCACTTCCAAGAAGCGCATCAGAAAAGAAGTATTGATGTTTATTAAAGATCATGGGCCGTGCACATGGGCGATCAATATCCTGGTAACAAGCTTCACGAAGTGCGCACCACTTAGGCCCCTTCACAGAGATATCACAGGAGGACATAGTGGATTTATTCAAGGCAGTCTTCTGGGATGCTCTGTGGAGGGACAAAGGGAAGGGACGTTACTAAGGACAGATGCAAGGTTTCCCTAGCGTTAACAGCACATTGGAGAACAACAAAACAAAACAAAACAAAAATGGCACACCAGAGAAGAGCCCCTTGATCTCACCACCACAGTGCCCCGGGGTCCAGACCAGGCCCTGTCAGGTTGAACTAGAGGAAACAAGGTTGGCGGCTGAGACAGGACTCAGCCTCTTGTTGTGGAGACAACACAGAATCTGTGAGGTCAGAAATGCTACAGGAGGGGGCATGCATCCTGGGCCACCAAGGGCAGTGGTCCAAGGAGGAGGGCTGAGACACGGAGGGCCCTATGCCAGGCTAGAGAGTAGGGGATTCTCAGAGATGTGGGTGTCCTGGGATAGGCTGGAATAGGGACCTCCTGGGCCCATGGTGGATGACAATACCCACATCACACCCTAACCCAATACACCAATGTCAACATGCACACCCCTGCCTTTGGTGAGCCCTAACTATACAGAAGTGTACATCTAGATGGCAGCCACAGACACGCTTGCATACTTACCCATTTTGGACATCACTACAATCTCCAGATACTTCCCCCTCCTCCACAACCGCCTCCTCATCAAGCAGTGCTTCGCTCGAGGTGTCACCTTCCTGCTTTGCCTCCTTATCTGCCTTAGGGCTGCAGGGCTCAGCTGCTGCAAGAAGCACACATGGGGCAAGGTCAGGACAAGAAGAAAAATGGAAGCAAAGCTCTCACCATTTGTTCTGCACCCTCTGGCCTAGACCTGGCCTGGTATGTGACTGTGAAGTCACACCTGCCAGGGGAGAGCCTTCTTCCATGGCCAGCCTCATGCCTCTGCCAACCATCAGAGGGCCCCATATTGGACCTTGCACAACCTACCTCTCAAGCAGAATCTCATGTCAAAGAGGCCTGACACTCAGGGAAAAACTAGGACCCAGGAGGCTAGCTGTCTGACCCAACAGGGTTGCCCTCGATTGACCAGCTGGTTGAAGGGGCTCGCGGACTTGGGAACCAGGCCTTGGTGAGGCAAAAACCATGCACCATGGAAGACTTGCCTGCAATGGTTGACCTGCAGAGGACAGGTCAGCCTTGGCTGGAGATAGTCATACCCACAACTGGGCGAGCCTTCCAACATGACTAGTCTCATGAACTCTGTTAGCCTTCAGATTCCAAAGTCACCACACTGGGTTTACACTCGAAGGCTGGATAGCGGCCTGGGGTTGGTGACAATCAAGGAAAAATAAACCAGGCATCTGAGGCAAAAGCTGCTCTAAACATCGCAACGGGGGTTAGAGGTTCAGGCACCAGGCCTTGGAATGCAGAGAAAGCCCTTTGAGGCCAGCCAAGTTTGTAGCTAAGCATTGAAACTCGGTGAATGACACGACACCAGGGAGACAGGGCTGCCAGGAAGGGTGAGCAAAACCACAAGATACCTAGATTGTCTCACAGAGTCGGGCTTTAACCATGCACATGAGCAGTAACAGCCAAAATAGGGTGACTGCACCAGGAAACTGGACAACAAAGGCCATTAGAAAAAGAAAAACAACAAAGGAAATCATGACGAAACGGAACTTTGCACCAGGGCAGAAATTCAGAGAGGTTAAGGTGGAAGGGGAGTAATGCACACAGTAAAACCATAGGGTGGTGAGAAAAGCAGAAAATAGACCTCCTGTGCAAAAATTCCAAAACAATTTGCAAAACAGTGCATCTCAAACATAAAAAAAAAAAAAAAAAAAAGAAACTGGGGGGATGAAAAAAAATGGCTGAATATATTTATACACTCCCCAAAAAGACTCATCGAAACAGAAATACTAAAATAATGGTGGGAAAGGGTGGGAACACAAAGAACAGACACAGAGAAAAAGAAAAGAAAAAAACGAGTGAAACATAAGGAAAAAAATAAAAGAAGGTAAAATGACTCACCCTCGAAGGCCTCGGCCCGGAGGAAAGGCGCCTCCACACGGCTCTTCGGGCTGATAACAATGCCCAGGCTGGCAGCCCACTCTTGCAAAGCCCAGTGGGCCAGGGCCTCGGGTCTCCTATTGGTAAATCTGGTCACGTCCAGGTAGTGTGGGGCCGAGCCCGGCCTGAGGAAAGAGGCCAGGGGGAAGAGAGCTGAGCGCTGCTGGATCCAGGGGCATGGCTTGGGACCCGGCTGCCCCAGGAACCACCACCGCCAGCGCTCGGCCACCCTCTTGGGCCCAAGCGGCTGGCCTCCCAAGGAAAAGCACTGTGACAGTGGCAACCCATGCCAGCGGGGACCCGAGCGAGCCAGCACCGTGGCACCACTGCACCTATGGGTGCAAGCTGACACAAGGGGCCTGGGACACCCTGCTGGCCGTGGTGCAGGTGGGGGTGGTGTTTGCGTTGCGTGGGCACGGCCAAGAGGTGGGCTCTGAAGCACAGCATCCCACGTCACCCCCGAGCCCCAAGGCCCTGGCTCCCTCACGCTTGGGCACACACCAGGTCGAGCCAGAAGCAAGCCCAAGGAGCCTGGGCAACGCCAACAGTCCCACTTGAGCTGGCCGGGGACATGCCCATGCGCCCGACTCCGGCAGGACCCAGGAACACACACGCTAGGGCTTCCCGCGGCCACCTGGCCCTCTGCTCCGTGTGCGTGCCGCATGCCGGCCACACCAGCTACTCACTCGCGCAATGACATCATTCACCCACACTTTCCTGGGGCACTCACACACAGACTGTTACGGGCTTCAGTGCCTACTACTCGCACGCAACACGTGGAGATGGGACGGCACGGATACCCCACAAGGGGTCCTGATCCTCCGGTCCCTTGCGACACAGGGAAGGCCCCAGGGGGCTTCACCACTGCAGCTGACGGCCAGGGACGCGGCTCTCAGGGAGGCACACTGCCAAGAGCGCTCTGCAGACCAGCAGTGCCCCACCAGAGCAGTGGTGCCGTGCAGGGCTAGAACGGGGCCTTCCTGGCACAAGGCCGGCCTTCCACAGCTCACCCCACGGCCCCTCCCCCGGCAACACAGACACACCCCACATTCCACTCAGGCCTGGCAGCCATGTCCAACAGCCACTGTCACACGCACACACTTACCCCGAGTCCACGTCGGTCCTGCCAGTGGGAATGGCCAGTGCTTTGTCATTATCTGGGGTGGGTGGTCCTACAAAGGGGGCGGTGGCGTCCACTGCAACGGAGGGGCAGGGGAACTCCCGTGAGACCAAAGCACGCGAGGGTCCCCAGTGTGCCAGCTCCGCAGCCAGGGGAGGGCCGTGGCCTCAGCTCACGCCACCGCCTGGCTGGGCAGCCGCCCTGCATGCCGCAGGACCTGGCACGCGTGGCCTCTGCCAGCCCTCTGTGCTCTTCTTCCCTCCCTCCTACCCTCACTGCCTCCCCCCCTCCACCCATCTCTCCCTCTCTGCATGGGCAAGCCCACTCTGCCAGCAGCCCTCTGCCCTCGGGGAGCACACGTGTGCACTGCCCCTGGGGCCTGACACACACTGACAGCTCAGGGTTTCTAACCTATGGCAGGACCCTTCCACCACCACCACACAGCCAGGACTTCAGGCAGGCGCTGGCCACAGTTGTCAAGGTTGCAACCCAGCCCCGTAGCGCCCATGCAAACACTACTGCGTCCAGCCATCCTACGGGCTGCGCATTCTACCCTGGACCTCAGGGGGAAAGGGGCTGTGCGAGAGGGAGGGAAGCGTGGGCACGACTCCCAGCCTGCAGAAGCAACAGCAGCAGCAGCAGCACCAAGAGGCTCTGCCTGGGCTCACGGCAACCTCACGTTGTGTCCCGGGGCTCTGGCAGCAGCACCAGGAGACAAACGCCAACTACACTGACGGCCAGCTCACCCTGTGGGAGTTGCATCCCGCGACTCACCCTCGACGGCCTCTAACTGGAGGCTCTTCGGGCTGACAACAATGCCCAGGCTGGCAGCCCACTCTTGCAAAGCCCAGTGGGCCAGGGCCTCGGGTCTCCTATTGGTAAATCTGGTCACGTCCAGGTAGTGTGGGGCCGAGCCCGGCCTGAGGAAAGAGGCCAAGGGGAAGAGAGCTGAGCGCTGCTGGATCCAGGGGCATGGCTTGGGACCCGGCTGCCCCAGGAACCACCACCGCCAGCGCTCGGCCACCCTCTTGGGCCCAAGCGGCCGGCCTCCCAAGGAAAAGCACTGTGACAGTGGCAACCCATGCCAGCGGGGACCCGAGCGAGCCAGCACCGTGGCACCACTGCACCTATGGGTGCAAGCTGACACAAGGGGCCTGGGACGCCCTGCTGGCCGTGGTCCAGGTGGGGGTGGTGTTTGTGTTGCGTGGGCACGGCCAAGAGGTGGGCTCTGAAGCACAGCATCCCACGTCACCCCCGAGCCCCAAGGCCCTGGCTCCCTCACGCTTGGGCACGCACCAGGTCGAGCCAGAAGCAAGCCCAAGGAGCCTGGGCAACGCCAACAGTCCCACTTGAGCTGGCCGGGGACATGCCCATGCGCCCGACTCCGGCAGGACCCAGGAACACACACGCTAGGGCTCCCTGCGGCCACCTGGCCCTCTGCTCCGTGTGCGTGCCGCATGCCGGCCACACCAGCTACTCACTCGCGCAATGACATCATTCACCCACACTTTCCTGGGGCACTCACACACACACTGTTACGGGCTTCAGTGCCTACTACTCGCACGCAACACGTGGAGATGGGACGGCACGGATACCCCACAAGGGGTCCTGATCCTCCGGTCCCTTGCGACACAGGGAAGGCCCCAGGGGGCTTCACCACTGCAGCTGACGGCCAGGGACGCGGCTCTCAGGGAGGCACACTGCCAAGAGCGCTCTGCAGACCAGCAGTGCCCCACCAGAGCAGTGGTGCCGTGGAGGGCTAGAAAGGGGCCTTCCTGGCACAAGGCCGGCCTTCCACAGCTCACCCCACGGCCCCTCCCCCGGCAACACAGACACACCCCACATTCCACTCAGGTCTGGCAGCCATGTCCAACAGCCACTGTCACACGCACACACTTACCCCGAGTCCACGTCGGTCCTGCCAGTGGGAATGGCCAGTGCTTTGTCATTATCTGGGGTGGGTGGTCCTACAAAGGGGGCGGTGGCGTCCACTGCAACGGAGGGGCAGGGGAACTCCCGTGAGACCAAAGCACGCGAGGGTCCCCAGCGTGCCAGCTCCGCAGCCAGGGGAGGGCCGTGGCCTCAGCTCACGCCACCGCCTGGGTGGGCAGCCGCCCTGCATGCCGCAGGACCTGGCACGCGTGGCCTCTGCCAGCCCTCTGTGCTCTTCTTCCCTCCCTCCTACCCTCACTGCCTCCCCCCCTCCACCCATCTCTCCCTCTCTGCATGGGCAAGCCCACTCTGCCAGCAGCCCTCTGCCCTCGGGGAGCACACGTGTGCACTGCCCCTGGGGCCTGACACACACTGACAGCTCAGGGTTTCTAACCTATGGCAGGACCCTTCCACCACCACCACACAGCCAGGACTTCAGGCAGGCGCTGGCCACAGTTGTCAAGGTTGCAACCCAGCCCCGTAGCGCCCATGCAAACACTACTGCGTCCAGCCATCCTACGGGCTGCGCATTCTACCCTGGACCTCAGGGGGAAAGGGGCTGTGCGAGAGGGAGGGAAGCGTGGGCACGACTCCCAGCCTGCAGAAGCAACAGCAGCAGCAGCAGCACCAAGAGGCTCTGCCTGGGCTCACGGCAACCTCACGTTGTGTCCCGGGGCTCTGGCAGCAGCACCAGGAGACAAACGCCAACTACACTGAGGGCCAGCTCACCCTGCGGGAGTTGCATCCCGCGACTCACCCTCGACGGCCTCTAACTGGAGGCTCTTCGGGCTGACAACAATGCCCAGGCTGGCAGCCCACTCTTGCAAAGCCCAGTGGGCCAGGGCCTCGGGTCTCCTATTGGTAAATCTGGTCACGTCCAGGTAGTGTGGGGCCGAGCCCGGCCTGAGGAAAGAGGCCAGGGGGAAGAGAGCTGAGCGCTGCTGGATCCAGGGGCATGGCTTGGGACCCGGCTGCCCCAGGAACCACCACCGCCAGCGCTCGGCCACCCTCTTGGGCCCAAGCGGCCGGCCTCCCAAGGAAAAGCACTGTGACAGTGGCAACCCATGCCAGCGGGGACCCGAGCGAGCCAGCACCGTGGCACCACTGCACCTATGGGTGCAAGCTGACACAAGGGGCCTGGGACGCCCTGCTGGCCGTGGTCCAGGTGGGGGTGGTGTTTGTGTTGCGTGGGCACGGCCAAGAGGTGGGCTCTGAAGCACAGCATCCCACGTCACCCCCGAGCCCCAAGGCCCTGGCTCCCTCACGCTTGGGCACGCACCAGGTCGAGCCAGAAGCAAGCCCAAGGAGCCTGGGCAACGCCAACAGTCCCACTTGAGCTGGCCGGGGACATGCCCATGCGCCCGACTCCGGCAGGACCCAGGAACACACACGCTAGGGCTCCCTGCGGCCACCTGGCCCTCTGCTCCGTGTGCGTGCCGCATGCCGGCCACACCAGCTACTCACTCGCGCAATGACATCATTCACCCACACTTTCCTGGGGCACTCACACACACACTATTACGGGCTTCAGTGCCTACTACTCGCACGCAACACGTGGAGATGGGACGGCACGGATACCCCACAAGGGGTCCTGATCCTCCGGTCCCTTGCGACACAGGGAAGGCCCCAGGGGGCTTCACCACTGCAGCTGACGGCCAGGGACGCGGCTCTCAGGGAGGCACACTGCCAAGAGCGCTCTGCAGACCAGCAGTGCCCCACCAGAGCAGTGGTGCCGTGGAGGGCTAGAAAGGGGCCTTCCTGGCACAAGGCCGGCCTTCCACAGCTCACCCCACGGCCCCTCCCCCGGCAACACAGACACACCCCACATTCCACTCAGGTCTGGCAGCCATGTCCAACAGCCACTGTCACACGCACACACTTACCCCGAGTCCACGTCGGTCCTGCCAGTGGGAATGGCCAGTGCTTTGTCATTATCTGGGGTGGGTGGTCCTACAAAGGGGGCGGTGGCGTCCACTGCAACGGAGGGGCAGGGGAACTCCCGTGAGACCAAAGCACGCGAGGGTCCCCAGCGTGCCAGCTCCGCAGCCAGGGGAGGGCCGTGGCCTCAGCTCACGCCACCGCCTGGGTGGGCAGCCGCCCTGCATGCCGCAGGACCTGGCACGCGTGGCCTCTGCCAGCCCTCTGTGCTCTTCTTCCCTCCCTCCTACCCTCACTGCCTCCCCCCCTCCACCCATCTCTCCCTCTCTGCATGGGCAAGCCCACTCTGCCAGCAGCCCTCTGCCCTCGGGGAGCACACGTGTGCACTGCCCCTGGGGCCTGACACACACTGACAGCTCAGGGTTTCTAACCTATGGCAGGACCCTTCCACCACCACCACACAGCCAGGACTTCAGGCAGGCGCTGGCCACAGTTGTCAAGGTTGCAACCCAGCCCCGTAGCGCCCATGCAAACACTACTGCGTCCAGCCATCCTACGGGCTGCGCATTCTACCCTGGACCTCAGGGGGAAAGGGGCTGTGCGAGAGGGAGGGAAGCGTGGGCACGACTCCCAGCCTGCAGAAGCAACAGCAGCAGCAGCAGCACCAAGAGGCTCTGCCTGGGCTCACGGCAACCTCACGTTGTGTCCCGGGGCTCTGGCAGCAGCACCAGGAGACAAACGCCAACTACACTGACGGCCAGCTCACCCTGCGGGAGTTGCATCCCGCGACTCACCCTCGACGGCCTCTAACTGGAGGCTCTTCGGGCTGACAATAATGCCCAGGCTGGCAGCCCACTCTTGCAAAGCCCAGTGGGCCAGGGCCTCGGGTCTCCTATTGGTAAATCTGGTCACGTCCAGGTAGTGTGGGGCCGAGCCCGGCCTGAGGAAAGAGGCCAGGGGGAAGAGAGCTGAGCGCTGCTGGATCCAGGGGCATGGCTTGGGACCCGGCTGCCCCAGGAACCACCACCGCCAGCGCTCGGACACCCTCTTGGGCCCAAGCGGCCGGCCTCCCAAGGCAAAGCACTGTGACAGTGGCAACCCATGCCAGCGGGGACCCAAGCGAGCCAGCACCGTGGCACCACTGCACCTATGGGTGCAAGCTGACACAAGGGGCCTGGGACGCCCTGCTGGCCGTGGTCCAGGTGGGGGTGGTGTTTGTGTTGCGTGGGCACGGCCAAGAGGTGGGCTCTGAAGCACAGCATCCCACGTCACCCCCGAGCCCCAAGGCCCTGGCTCCCTCACGCTTGGGCACGCACCAGGTCGAGCCAGAAGCAAGCCCAAGGAGCCTGGGCAACGCCAACAGTCCCACTTGAGCTGGCCGGGGACATGCCCAAGCGCCCGACTCCGGCAGGACCCAGGAACACACACGCTAGGGCTCCCTGCGGCCACCTGGCCCTCTGCTCCGTGTGCGTGCCGCATGCCGGCCACACCAGCTACTCACTCGCGCAATGACATCATTCACCCACACTTTCCTGGGGCACTCACACACACTACTACGGGCTTCAGTGCCTATTACTCGCACGCAACACGTGGAGATGGGACGGCACGGATACCCCACAAGGGGTCCTGATCCTCCGGTCCCTTGCGACACAGGGAAGGCCCCAGGGGGCTTCACCACTGCAGCTGACGGCCAGGGACGCGGCTCTCAGGGAGGCACACTGCCAAGAGCGCTCTGCAGACCAGCAGTGCCCCACCAGAGCAGTGGTGCCGTGCAGGGCTAGAACGGGGCCTTCCTGGCACACGGCCGGCCTTCCACAGCTCACCCCACGGCCCCTCCCCCGGCAACACAGACACACCCCACATTCCACTCAGGCCTGGCAGCCATGTCCAACAGCCACTGTCACACGCACACACTTACCCCGAGTCCACGTCGGTCCTGCCAGTGGGAATGGCCAGTGCTTTGTCATTATCTGGGGTGGGTGGTCCTACAAAGGGGGCGGTGGCGTCCACTGCAACGGAGGGGCAGGGGAACTCCCGTGAGACCAAAGCACGCGAGGGTCCCCAGCGTGCCAGCTCCGCAGCCAGGGGAGGGCCGTGGCCTCAGCTCACGCCACCGCCTGGGTGGGCAGCCGCCCTGCATGCCGCAGGACCTGGCACGCGTGGCCTCTGCCAGCCCTCTGTGCTCTTCTTCCCTCCCTCCTACCCTCACTGCCTCCCCCCCTCCACCCATCTCTCCCTCTCTGCATGGGCAAGCCCACTCTGCCAGCAGCCCTCTGCCCTCGGGGAGCACACGTGTGCACTGCCCCTGGGGCCTGACACACACTGACAGCTCAGGGTTTCTAACCTATGGCAGGACCCTTCCACCACCACCACACAGCCAGGACTTCAGGCAGGCGCTGGCCACAGTTGTCAAGGTTGCAACCCAGCCCCGTAGCGCCCATGCAAACACTACTGCGTCCAGCCATCCTACGGGCTGCGCATTCTACCCTGGACCTCAGGGGGAAAGGGGCTGTGCGAGAGGGAGGGAAGCGTGGGCACGACTCCCAGCCTGCAGAAGCAACAGCAGCAGCAGCAGCACCAAGAGGCTCTGCCTGGGCTCACGGCAACCTCACGTTGTGTCCCGGGGCTCTGGCAGCAGCACCAGGAGACAAACGCCAACTACACTGACGGCCAGCTCACCCTGCGGGAGTTGCATCCCGCGACTCACCCTCGACGGCCTCTAACTGGAGGCTCTTCGGGCTGACAACAATGCCAGGCTGGCAGCCCACTCTTGCAAAGCCCAGTGGGCCAGGGCCTCGGGTCTCCTATTGGTAAATCTGGTCACGTCCAGGTAGTGTGGGGCCGAGCCCGGCCTGAGGAAAGAGGCCAGGGGGAAGAGAGCTGAGCGCTGCTGGATCCAGGGGCATGGCTTGGGACCCGGCTGCCCCAGGAACCACCACCGCCAGCGCTCGGCCACCCTCTTGGGCCCAAGCGGCCGGCCTCCCAAGGAAAAGCACTGTGACAGTGGCAACCCATGCCAGCGGGGACCCGAGCGAGCCAGCACCGTGGCACCACTGCACCTATGGGTGCAAGCTGACACAAGGGGCCTGGGACGCCCTGCTGGCCGTGGTCCAGGTGGGGGTGGTGTTTGTGTTGCGTGGGCACGGCCAAGAGGTGGGCTCTGAAGCACAGCATCCCACGTCACCCCGAGCCCCAAGGCCCTGGCTCCCTCACGCTTGGGCACGCACCAGGTCGAGCCAGAAGCAAGCCCAAGGAGCCTGGGCAACGCCAACAGTCCCACTTGAGCTGGCCGGGGACATGCCCATGCGCCCGACTCCAGCAGGACCCAGGAACACACACGCTAGGGCTCCCGCGGCCACCTGGCCCTCTGCTCCGTGTGCGTGCCGCATGCCGGCCACACCAGCTACTCACTCGCGCAATGACATCATTCACCCACACTTTCCCGGGGCACTCACACACACACTATTACGGGCTTCACTGCCTATTACTCGCACGCAACACGTGGAGATGGGACGGCACGGATACCCCACAAGGGGTCCTGATCCTCCGGTCCCTTGCGACACAGGGAAGGCCCCAGGGGGCTTCACCACTGCAGCTGACGGCCAGGGACGCGGCTCTCAGGGAGGCACACTGCCAAGAGCGCTCTGCAGACCAGCAGTGCCCCACCAGAGCAGTGGTGCCGTGCAGGGCTAGAACGGGGCCTTCCTGGCACACGGCCGGCCTTCCACAGCTCACCCCACGGCCCCTCCCCCGGCAACACAGACACACCCCACATTCCACTCAGGCCTGGCAGCCATGTCCAACAGCCACTGTCACACGCACACACTTACCCCGAGTCCACGTCGGTCCTGCCAGTGGGAATGGCCAGTGCTTTGTCATTATCTGGGGTGGGTGGTCCTACAAAGGGGGCGGTGGCGTCCACTGCAACGGAGGGGCAGGGGAACTCCCGTGAGACCAAAGCACGCGAGGGTCCCCAGCGTGCCAGCTCCGCAGCCAGGGGAGGGCCGTGGCCTCAGCTCACGCCACCGCCTGGGTGGGCAGCCGCCCTGCATGCCGCAGGACCTGGCACGCGTGGCCTCTGCCAGCCCTCTGTGCTCTTCTTCCCTCCCTCCTACCCTCACTGCCTCCCCCCCTCCACCCATCTCTCCCTCTCTGCATGGGCAAGCCCACTCTGCCAGCAGCCCTCTGCCCTCGGGGAGCACACGTGTGCACTGCCCCTGGGGCCTGACACACACTGACAGCTCAGGGTTTCTAACCTATGGCAGGACCCTTCCACCACCACCACACAGCCAGGACTTCAGGCAGGCGCTGGCCACAGTTGTCAAGGTTGCAACCCAGCCCCGTAGCGCCCATGCAAACACTACTGCGTCCAGCCATCCTACGGGCTGCGCATTCTACCCTGGACCTCAGGGGGAAAGGGGCTGTGCGAGAGGGAGGGAAGCGTGGGCACGACTCCCAGCCTGCAGAAGCAACAGCAGCAGCAGCAGCACCAAGAGGCTCTGCCTGGGCTCACGGCAACCTCACGTTGTGTCCCGGGGCTCTGGCAGCAGCACCAGGAGACAAACGCCAACTACACTGAGGGCCAGCTCACCCTGCGGGAGTTGCATCCCGCGACTCACCCTCGACGGCCTCTAACTGGAGGCTCTTCGGGCTGACAACAATGCCCAGGCTGGCAGCCCACTCTTGCAAAGCCCAGTGGGCCAGGGCCTCGGGTCTCCTATTGGTAAATCTGGTCACGTCCAGGTAGTGTGGGGCCGAGCCCGGCCTGAGGAAAGAGGCCAGGGGGAAGAGAGCTGAGCGCTGCTGGATCCAGGGGCATGGCTTGGGACCCGGCTGCCCCAGGAACCACCACCGCCAGCGCTCGGCCACCCTCTTGGGCCCAAGCGGCCGGCCTCCCAAGGAAAAGCACTGTGACAGTGGCAACCCATGCCAGCGGGGACCCGAGCGAGCCAGCACCGTGGCACCACTGCACCTATGGGTGCAAGCTGACACAAGGGGCCTGGGACGCCCTGCTGGCCGTGGTCCAGGTGGGGGTGGTGTTTGTGTTGCGTGGGCACGGCCAAGAGGTGGGCTCTGAAGCACAGCATCCCACGTCACCCCCGAGCCCCAAGGCCCTGGCTCCCTCACGCTTGGGCACGCACCAGGTCGAGCCAGAAGCAAGCCCAAGGAGCCTGGGCAACGCCAACAGTCCCACTTGAGCTGGCCGGGGACATGCCCATGCGCCCGACTCCGGCAGGACCCAGGAACACACACGCTAGGGCTCCCCGCGGCCACCTGGCCCTCTGCTCCGTGTGCGTGCCGCATGCCGGCCACACCAGCTACTCACTCGCGCAATGACATCATTCACCCACACTTTCCTGGGGCACTCACACACACTATTACGGGCTTCAGTGCCTATTACTCGCACGCAACACGTGGAGATGGGACGGCACGGATACCCCACAAGGGGTCCTGATCCTCCGGTCCCTTGCGACACAGGGAAGGCCCCAGGGGGCTTCACCACTGCAGCTGACGGCCAGGGACGCGGCTCTCAGGGAGGCACACTGCCAAGAGCGCTCTGCAGACCAGCAGTGCCCCACCAGAGCAGTGGTGCCGTGCAGGGCTAGAAAGGGGCCTTCCTGGCACACGGCCGGCCTTCCACAGCTCACCCCACGGCCCCTCCCCCGGCAACACAGACACACCCCACATTCCACTCAGGCCTGGCAGCCATGTCCAACAGCCACTGTCACACGCACACACTTACCCCGAGTCCACGTCGGTCCTGCCAGTGGGAATGGCCAGTGCTTTGTCATTATCTGGGGTGGGTGGTCCTACAAAGGGGGCGGTGGCGTCCACTGCAACGGAGGGGCAGGGGAACTCCCGTGAGACCAAAGCACGCGAGGGTCCCCAGCGTGCCAGCTCCGCAGCCAGGGGAGGGCCGTGGCCTCAGCTCACGCCACCGCCTGGGTGGGCAGCCGCCCTGCATGCCGCAGGACCTGGCACGCGTGGCCTCTGCCAGCCCTCTGTGCTCTCCTTCCCTCCCTCCCACCCTCACTGCCTCCCCCCCTCCACCCATCTCTCCCTCTCTGCATGGGCAAGCCCACTCTGCCAGCAGCCCTCTGCCCTCGGGGAGCACACGTGTGCACTGCCCCTGGGGCCTGACACACACTGACAGCTCAGGGTTTCTAACCTATGGCAGGACCCTTCCACCACCACCACACAGCCAGGACTTCAGGCAGGCGCTGGCCACAGTTGTCAAGGTTGCAACCCAGCCCCGTAGCGCCCATGCAAACACTACTGCGTCCAGCCATCCTACGGGCTGCGCATTCTACCCTGGACCTCAGGGGGAAAGGGGCTGTGCGAGAGGGAGGGAAGCGTGGGCACGACTCCCAGCCTGCAGAAGCAACAGCAGCAGCAGCAGCACCAAGAGGCTCTGCCTGGGCTCACGGCAACCTCACGTTGTGTCCCGGGGCTCTGGCAGCAGCACCAGGAGACAAACGCCAACTACACTGAGGGCCAGCTCACCCTGCGGGAGTTGCATCCCGCGACTCACCCTCGACGGCCTCTAACTGGAGGCTCTTCGGGCTGACAACAATGCCCAGGCTGGCAGCCCACTCTTGCAAAGCCCAGTGGGCCAGGGCCTCGGGTCTCCTATTGGTAAATCTGGTCACGTCCAGGTAGTGTGGGGCCGAGCCCGGCCTGAGGAAAGAGGCCAGGGGGAAGAGAGCTGAGCGCTGCTGGATCCAGGGGCATGGCTTGGGACCCGGCTGCCCCAGGAACCACCACCGCCAGCGCTCGGCCACCCTCTTGGGCCCAAGCGGCCGGCCTCCCAAGGAAAAGCACTGTGACAGTGGCAACCCATGCCAGCGGGGACCCGAGCGAGCCAGCACCGTGGCACCACTGCACCTATGGGTGCAAGCTGACACAAGGGGCCTGGGACGCCCTGCTGGCCGTGGTCCAGGTGGGGGTGGTGTTTGTGTTGCGTGGGCACGGCCAAGAGGTGGGCTCTGAAGCACAGCATCCCACGTCACCCCGAGCCCCAAGGCCCTGGCTCCCTCACGCTTGGGCACGCACCAGGTCGAGCCAGAAGCAAGCCCAAGGAGCCTGGGCAACGCCAACAGTCCCACTTGAGCTGGCCGGGGACATGCCCATGCGCCCGACTCCGGCAGGACCCAGGAACACACACGCTAGGGCTCCCTGCGGCCACCTGGCCCTCTGCTCCGTGTGCGTGCCGCATGCCGGCCACACCAGCTACTCACTCGCGCAATGACATCATTCACCCACACTTTCCCGGGGCACTCACACACACTATTACGGGCTTCACTGCCTATTACTCGCACGCAACACGTGGAGATGGGATGGCACGGATACCCCACAAGGGGTCCTGATCCTCCGGTCCCTTGCGACACAGGGAAGGCCCCAGGGGGCTTCACCACTGCAGCTGACGGCCAGGGACGCGGCTCTCAGGGAGGCACACTGCCAAGAGCGCTCTGCAGACCAGCAGTGCCCCACCAGAGCAGTGGTGCCGTGCAGGGCTAGAACGGGGCCTTCCTGGCACACGGCCGGCCTTCCACAGCTCACCCCACGGCCCCTCCCCCGGCAACACAGACACACCCCACATTCCACTCAGGCCTGGCAGCCATGTCCAACAGCCACTGTCACACGCACACACTTACCCCGAGTCCACGTCGGTCCTGCCAGTGGGAATGGCCAGTGCTTTGTCATTATCTGGGGTGGGTGGTCCTACAAAGGGGGCGGTGGCGTCCACTGCAACGGAGGGGCAGGGGAACTCCCGTGAGACCAAAGCACGCGAGGGTCCCCAGCGTGCCAGCTCCGCAGCCAGGGGAGGGCCGTGGCCTCAGCTCACGCCACCGCCTGGGTGGGCAGCCGCCCTGCATGCCGCAGGACCTGGCACGCGTGGCCTCTGCCAGCCCTCTGTGCTCTTCTTCCCTCCCTCCTACCCTCACTGCCTCCCCCCCTCCACCCATCTCTCCCTCTCTGCATGGGCAAGCCCACTCTGCCAGCAGCCCTCTGCCCTCGGGGAGCACACGTGTGCACTGCCCCTGGGGCCTGACACACACTGACAGCTCAGGGTTTCTAACCTATGGCAGGACCCTTCCACCACCACCACACAGCCAGGACTTCAGGCAGGCGCTGGCCACAGTTGTCAAGGTTGCAACCCAGCCCCGTAGCGCCCATGCAAACACTACTGCGTCCAGCCATCCTACGGGCTGCGCATTCTACCCTGGACCTCAGGGGGAAAGGGGCTGTGCGAGAGGGAGGGAAGCGTGGGCACGACTCCCAGCCTGCAGAAGCAACAGCAGCAGCAGCAGCACCAAGAGGCTCTGCCTGGGCTCACGGCAACCTCACGTTGTGTCCCGGGGCTCTGGCAGCAGCACCAGGAGACAAACGCCAACTACACTGAGGGCCAGCTCACCCTGCGGGAGTTGCATCCCGCGACTCACCCTCGACGGCCTCTAACTTGAGGAACTTCGGGCTGACGAAAATGCCCAGGCTGGCAGCCCACTCTTGCAAAGCCAGGTGGGCCAGGGCCTCGGGTCTCCTATTGGTAAATCTGGTCACGTCCAGGTAGTGTGGGGCCGAGCCCGGCCTGAGGAAAGAGGCCAGGGGGAAGAGAGCTGAGCGCTGCTGGATCCAGGGGCATGGCTTGGGACCCGGCTGCCCCAGGAACCACCACCGCCAGCGCTCGGACACCCTCTTGGGCCCAAGCGGCCGGCCTCCCAAGGCAAAGCACTGTGACAGTGGCAACCCATGCCAGCGGGGACCCAAGCGAGCCAGCACCGTGGCACCACTGCACCTATGGGTGCAAGCTGACACAAGGGGCCTGGGACGCCCTGCTGGCCGTGGTCCAGGTGGGGGTGGTGTTTGTGTTGCGTGGGCACGGCCAAGAGGTGGGCTCTGAAGCACAGCATCCCACGTCACCCCGAGCCCCAAGGCCCTGGCTCCCTCACGCTTGGGCACGCACCAGGTCGAGCCAGAAGCAAGCCCAAGGAGCCTGGGCAACGCCAACAGTCCCACTTGAGCTGGCCGGGGACATGCCCAAGCGCCCGACTCCGGCAGGACCCAGGAACACACACGCTAGGGCTCCCTGCGGCCACCTGGCCCTCTGCTCCGTGTGCGTGCCGCATGCCGGCCACACCAGCTACTCACTCGCGCAATGACATCATTCACCCACACTTTCCCGGGGCACTCACACACACTATTACGGGCTTCAGTGCCTATTACTCGCACGCAACACGTGGAGATGGGACGGCACGGATACCCCACAAGGGGTCCTGATCCTCCGGTCCCTTGCGACACAGGGAAGGCCCCAGGGGGCTTCACCACTGCAGCTGACGGCCAGGGACGCGGCTCTCAGGGAGGCACACTGCCAAGAGCGCTCTGCAGACCAGCAGTGCCCCACCAGAGCAGTGGTGCCGTGCAGGGCTAGAACGGGGCCTTCCTGGCACACGGCCGGCCTTCCACAGCTCACCCCACGGCCCCTCCCCGGCAACACAGACACACCCCACATTCCACTCAGGCCTGGCAGCCATGTCCAACAGCCACTGTCACACGCACACACTTACCCCGAGTCCACGTCGGTCCTGCCAGTGGGAATGGCCAGTGCTTTGTCATTATCTGGTGTGGGTGGTCCTACAAAGGGGGCGGTGGCGTCCACTGCAACGGAGGGGCAGGGGAACTCCCGTGAGACCAAAGCACGCGAGGGTCCCCAGCGTGCCAGCTCCGCAGCCAGGGGAGGGCCGTGGCCTCAGCTCACGCCACCGCCTGGGTGGGCAGCCGCCCTGCATGCCGCAGGACCTGGCACGCGTGGCCTCTGCCAGCCCTCTGTGCTCTTCTTCCCTCCCTCCTACCCTCACTGCCTCCCCCCCTCCACCCATCTCTCCCTCTCTGCATGGGCAAGCCCACTCTGCCAGCAGCCCTCTGCCCTCGGGGAGCACACGTGTGCACTGCCCCTGGGGCCTGACACACACTGACAGCTCAGGGTTTCTAACCTATGGCAGGACCCTTCCACCACCACCACACAGCCAGGACTTCAGGCAGGCGCTGGCCACAGTTGTCAAGGTTGCAACCCAGCCCCGTAGCGCCCATGCAAACACTACTGCGTCCAGCCATCCTACGGGCTGCGCATTCTACCCTGGACCTCAGGGGGAAAGGGGCTGTGCGAGAGGGAGGGAAGCGTGGGCACGACTCCCAGCCTGCAGAAGCAACAGCAGCAGCAGCAGCACCAAGAGGCTCTGCCTGGGCTCATGGCAACCTCACGTTGTGTCCCGGGGCTCTGGCAGCAGCACCAGGAGACAAACGCCAACTACACTGACGGCCAGCTCACCCTGCGGGAGTTGCATCCCGCGACTCACCCTCGACGGCCTCTAACTGGAGGCTCTTCGGGCTGACAACAATGCCCAGGCTGGCAGCCCACTCTTGCAAAGCCCAGTGGGCCAGGGCCTCGGGTCTCCTATTGGTAAATCTGGTCACGTCCAGGTAGTGTGGGGCCGAGCCCGGCCTGAGGAAAGAGGCCAGGGGGAAGAGAGCTGAGCGCTGCTGGATCCAGGGGCATGGCTTGGGACCCGGCTGCCCCAGGAACCACCACCGCCAGCGCTCGGCCACCCTCTTGGGCCCAGGCGGCCGGCCTCCCAAGGCAAAGCACTGTGACAGTGGCAACCCATGCCAGCGGGGACCCAAGCGAGCCAGCACCTGTGGCACCACTGCACCTATGGGTGCAAGCTGACACAAGGGGCCTGGGACGCCCTGCTGGCCGTGGTCCAGGTGGGGGTGGTGTTTGTGTTGCGTGGGCACGGCCAAGAGGTGGGCTCTGAAGCACAGCATCCCACGTCATCCCCGAGCCCCAAGGCCCTGGCTCCCTCACGCTTGGGCACGCACCAGGTCGAGCCAGAAGCAAGCCCAAGGAGCCTGGGCAACGCCAACAGTCCCACTTGAGCTGGCCGGGGACATGCCCAAGCGCCCGACTCCGGCAGGACCCAGGAACACACACGCTAGGGCTCCCTGCGGCCACCTGGCCCTCTGCTCCGTGTGCGTGCCGCATGCCGGCCACACCAGCTACTCACTCGCGCAATGACATCATTCACCCACACTTTCCCGGGGCACTCACACACACACTGTTACGGGCTTCAGTGCCTACTACTCGCACGCAACACGTGGAGATGGGACGGCACGGATACCCCACAAGGGGTCCTGATCCTCCGGTCCCTTGCGACACAGGGAAGGCCCCAGGGGGCTTCACCACTGCAGCTGACGGCCAGGGACGCGGCTCTCAGGGAGGCACACTGCCAAGAGCGCTCTGCAGACCAGCACTGCCCCACCAGAGCAGTGGTGCCGTGCAGGGCTAGAAAGGGGCCTTCCTGGCACACGGCCGGCCTTCCACAGCTCACCCCACGGCCCCTCCCCGGCAACACAGACACACCCCACATTCCACTCAGGTCTGGCAGCCATGTCCAACAGCCACTGTCACACGCACACACTTACCCCGAGTCCACGTCGGTCCTGCCAGTGGGAATGGCCAGTGCTTTGTCATTATCTGGGGTGGGTGGTCCTACAAAGGGGGCGGTGGCGTCCACTGCAACGGAGGGGCAGGGGAACTCCCGTGAGACCAAAGCACGCGAGGGTCCCCAGCGTGCCAGCTCCGCAGCCAGGGGAGGGCCGTGGCCTCAGCTCACGCCACCGCCTGGGTGGGCAGCCGCCCTGCATGCCGCAGGACCTGGCACGCGTGGCCTCTGCCAGCCCTCTGTGCTCTTCTTCCCTCCCTCCTACCCTCACTGCCTCCCCCCCTCCACCCATCTCTCCCTCTCTGCATGGGCAAGCCCACTCTGCCAGCAGCCCTCTGCCCTCGGGGAGCACACGTGTGCACTGCCCCTGGGGCCTGACACACACTGACAGCTCAGGGTTTCTAACCTATGGCAGGACCCTTCCACCACCACCACACAGCCAGGACTTCAGGCAGGCGCTGGCCACACTTGTCAAGGTTGCAACCCAGCCCCGTAGCGCCCATGCAAACACTACTGCGTCCAGCCATCCTACGGGCTGCGCATTCTACCCTGGACCTCAGGGGGAAAGGGGCTGTGCGAGAGGGAGGGAAGCGTGGGCACGACTCCCAGCCTGCAGAAGCAACAGCAGCAGCAGCAGCACCAAGAGGCTCTGCCTGGGCTCACGGCAACCTCACGTTGTGTCCCGGGGCTCTGGCAGCAGCACCAGGAGACAAACGCCAACTACACTGACGGCCAGCTCACCCTGCGGGAGTTGCATCCCGCGACTCACCCTCGACGGCCTCTAACTGGAGGCTCTTCGGGCTGACAATAATGCCCAGGCTGGCAGCCCACTCTTGCAAAGCCCAGTGGGCCAGGGCCTCGGGTCTCCTATTGGTAAATCTGGTCACGTCCAGGTAGTGTGGGGCCGAGCCCGGCCTGAGGAAAGAGGCCAGGGGGAAGAGAGCTGAGCGCTGCTGGATCCAGGGGCATGGCTTGGGACCCGGCTGCCCCAGGAACCACCACCGCCAGCGCTCGGCCACCCTCTTGGGCCCAAGCGGCCGGCCTCCCAAGGCAAAGCACTGTGACAGTGGCAACCCATGCCAGCGGGGACCCGAGCGAGCCAGCACCGTGGCACCACTGCACCTATGGGTGCAAGCTGACACAAGGGGCCTGGGACGCCCTGCTGGCCGTGGTCCAGGTGGGGGTGGTGTTTGTGTTGCGTGGGCACGGCCAAGAGGTGGGCTCTGAAGCACAGCATCCCACGTCACCCCGAGCCCCAAGGCCCTGGCTCCCTCACGCTTGGGCACGCACCAGGTCGAGCCAGAAGCAAGCCCAAGGAGCCTGGGCAACGCCAACAGTCCCACTTGAGCTGGCCGGGGACATGCCCAAGCGCCCGACTCCGGCAGGACCCAGGAACACACACGCTAGGGCTTCCCGCGGCCACCTGGCCCTCTGCTCCATGTGCGTGCCGCATGCCGGCCACACCAGCTACTCACTCGCACAATGACATCATTCACCCACACTTTCCCGGGGCACTCACACACACTATTACGGGCTTCACTGCCTATTACTCGCACGCAACACGTGGAGATGGGACGGCACGGATACCCCACAAGGGGTCCTGATCCTCCGGTCCCTTGCGACACAGGGAAGGCCCCAGGGGGCTTCACCACTGCAGCTGACGGCCAGGGACGCGGCTCTCAGGGAGGCACACTGCCAAGAGCGCTCTGCAGACCAGCAGTGCCCCACCAGAGCAGTGGTGCCGTGCAGGGCTAGAACGGGGCCTTCCTGGCACACGGCCGGCCTTCCACAGCTCACCCCACGGCCCCTCCCCGGCAACACAGACACACCCCACATTCCACTCAGGCCTGGCAGCCATGTCCAACAGCCACTGTCACACGCACACACTTACCCCGAGTCCACGTCGGTCCTGCCAGTGGGAATGGCCAGTGCTTTGTCATTATCTGGGGTGGGTGGTCCTATAAAGGGGGCGGTGGCGTCCACTGCAACGGAGGGGCAGGGGAACTCCCGTGAGACCAAAGCATGCGAGGGTCCCCAGCGTGCCAGCTCCGCAGCCAGGGGAGGGCCGTGGCCTCAGCTCACGCCACCGCCTGGGTGGGCAGCCGCCCTGCATGCCGCAGGACCTGGCACGCGTGGCCTCTGCCAGCCCTCTGTGCTCTTCTTCCCTCCCTCCTACCCTCACTGCCTCCCCCCCTCCACCCATCTCTCCCTCTCTGCATGGGCAAGCCCACTCTGCCAGCAGCCCTCTGCCCTCGGGGAGCACACGTGTGCACTGCCCCTGGGGCCTGACACACACTGACAGCTCAGGGTTTCTAACCTATGGCAGGACCCTTCCACCACCACCACACAGCCAGGACTTCAGGCAGGCGCTGGCCACAGTTGTCAAGGTTGCAACCCAGCCCCGTAGCGCCCATGCAAACACTACTGCGTCCAGCCATCCTACGGGCTGCGCATTCTACCCTGGACCTCAGGGGGAAAGGGGCTGTGCGAGAGGGAGGGAAGCGTGGGCACGACTCCCAGCCTGCAGAAGCAACAGCAGCAGCAGCAGCACCAAGAGGCTCTGCCTGGGCTCATGGCAACCTCACGTTGTGTCCCGGGGCTCTGGCAGCAGCACCAGGAGACAAACGCCAACTACACTGACGGCCAGCTCACCCTGCGGGAGTTGCATCCCGCGACTCACCCTCGACGGCCTCTAACTGGAGGCTCTTCGGGCTGACAATAATGCCCAGGCTGGCAGCCCACTCTTGCAAAGCCCAGTGGGCCAGGGCCTCGGGTCTCCTATTGGTAAATCTGGTCACGTCCAGGTAGTGTGGGGCCGAGCCCGGCCTGAGGAAAGAGGCCAGGGGGAAGAGAGCTGAGCGCTGCTGGATCCAGGGGCATGGCTTGGGACCCGGCTGCCCCAGGAACCACCACCGCCAGCGCTCGGACACCCTCTTGGGCCCAAGCGGCCGGCCTCCCAAGGCAAAGCACTGTGACAGTGGCAACCCATGCCAGCGGGGACCCAAGCGAGCCAGCACCTGTGGCACCACTGCACCTATGGGTGCAAGCTGACACAAGGGGCCTGGGACGCCCTGCTGGCCGTGGTCCAGGTGGGGGTGGTGTTTGTGTTGCGTGGGCACGGCCAAGAGGTGGGCTCTGAAGCACAGCATCCCACGTCACCCCCGAGCCCCAAGGCCCTGGCTCCCTCACGCTTGGGCACGCACCAGGTCGAGCCAGAAGCAAGCCCAAGGAGCCTGGGCAACGCCAACAGTCCCACTTGAGCTGGCCGGGGACATGCCCAAGCGCCCGACTCCGGCAGGACCCAGGAACACACACGCTAGGGCTCCCTGCGGCCACCTGGCCCTCTGCTCCGTGTGCGTGCCGCATGCCGGCCACACCAGCTACTCACTCGCGCAATGACATCATTCACCCACACTTTCCCGGGGCACTCACACACACTATTACGGGCTTCAGTGCCTACTACTCGCACGCAACACGTGGAGATGGGACGGCACGGATACCCCACAAGGGGTCCTGATCCTCCGGTCCCTTGCGACACAGGGAAGGCCCCAGGGGGCTTCACCACTGCAGCTGACGGCCAGGGACGCGGCTCTCAGGGAGGCACACTGCCAAGAGCGCTCTGCAGACCAGCAGTGCCCCACCAGAGCAGTGGTGCCGTGCAGGGCTAGAACGGGGCCTTCCTGGCACACGGCCGGCCTTCCACAGCTCACCCCACGGCCCCTCCCCGGCAACACAGACACACCCCACATTCCACTCAGGCCTGGCAGCCATGTCCAACAGCCACTGTCACACGCACACACTTACCCCGAGTCCACGTCGGTCCTGCCA
This sequence comes from Ochotona curzoniae, assembly GCF_017591425.1. Taxonomy (NCBI): domain Eukaryota; kingdom Metazoa; phylum Chordata; class Mammalia; order Lagomorpha; family Ochotonidae; genus Ochotona; species Ochotona curzoniae. The sequence continues at coordinate 2,099 of NW_024465113.1, read as the reverse complement.
GTGGGAATGGCCAGTGCTTTGTCATTATCTGGGGTGGGTGGTCCTACAAAGGGGGCGGTGGCGTCCACTGCAACGGAGGGGCAGGGGAACTCCCGTGAGACCAAAGCACGCGAGGGTCCCCAGCGTGCCAGCTCCGCAGCCAGGGGAGGGCCGTGGCCTCAGCTCACGCCACCGCCTGGCTGGGCAGCCGCCCTGCATGCCGCAGGACCTGGCACGCGTGGCCTCTGCCAGCCCTCTGTGCTCTTCTTCCCTCCCTCCTACCCTCACTGCCTCCCCCCCTCCACCCATCTCTCCCTCTCTGCATGGGCAAGCCCACTCTGCCAGCAGCCCTCTGCCCTCGGGGAGCACACGTGTGCACTGCCCCTGGGGCCTGACACACACTGACAGCTCAGGGTTTCTAACCTATGGCAGGACCCTTCCACCACCACCACACAGCCAGGACTTCAGGCAGGCGCTGGCCACACTTGTCAAGGTTGCAACCCAGCCCCGTAGCGCCCATGCAAACACTACTGCGTCCAGCCATCCTACGGGCTGCGCATTCTACCCTGGACCTCAGGGGGAAAGGGGCTGTGCGAGAGGGAGGGAAGCGTGGGCACGACTCCCAGCCTGCAGAAGCAACAGCAGCAGCAGCAGCACCAAGAGGCTCTGCCTGGGCTCACGGCAACCTCACGTTGTGTCCCGGGGCTCTGGCAGCAGCACCAGGAGACAAACGCCAACTACACTGACGGCCAGCTCACCCTGCGGGAGTTGCATCCCGCGACTCACCCTCGACGGCCTCTAACTGGAGGCTCTTCGGGCTGACAATAATGCCCAGGCTGGCAGCCCACTCTTGCAAAGCCCAGTGGGCCAGGGCCTCGGGTCTCCTATTGGTAAATCTGGTCACGTCCAGGTAGTGTGGGGCCGAGCCCAGCCTGAGGAAAGAGGCCAGGGGGAAGAGAGCTGAGCGCTGCTGGATCCAGGGGCATGGCTTGGGACCCGGCTGCCCCAGGAACCACCACCGCCAGCGCTCGGCCACCCTCTTGGGCCCAGGCGGCCGGCCTCCCAAGGCAAAGCACTGTGACAGTGGCAACACATGCCAGCGGGGACCCGAGCGAGCCAGCACCCGTGGCACCACTGCACCTATGGGTGCAAGCTGACACAAGGGGCCTGGGACGCCCTGCTGGCCGTGGTCCAGGTGGGGGTGGTGTTTGCGTTGCGTGGGCACGGCCAAGAGGTGGGCTCTGAAGCACAGCATCCCACGTCACCCCCGAGCCCCAAGGCCCTGGCTCCCTCACGCTTGGGCACGCACCAGGTCGAGCCAGAAGCAAGCCCAAGGAGCCTGGGCAACGCCAACAGTCCCACTTGAGCTGGCCGGGGACATGCCCAAGCGCCCGACTCCGGCAGGACCCAGGAACACACACGCTAGGGCTCCCTGCGGCCACCTGGCCCTCTGCTCCGTGTGCGTGCCGCATGCCGGCCACACCAGCTACTCACTCGCGCAATGACATCATTCACCCACACTTTCCCGGGGCACTCACACACACACTATTACGGGCTTCACTGCCTATTACTCGCACGCAACACGTGGAGATGGGACGGCACGGATACCCCACAAGGGGTCCTGATCCTCCGGTCCCTTGCGACACAGGGAAGGCCCCAGGGGGCTTCACCACTGCAGCTGACGGCCAGGGACGCGGCTCTCAGGGAGGCACACTGCCAAGAGCGCTCTGCAGACCAGCAGTGCCCCACCAGAGCAGTGGTGCCGTGCAGGGCTAGAAAGGGGCCTTCCTGGCACACGGCCGGCCTTCCACAGCTCACCCCACGGCCCCTCCCCGGCAACACAGACACACCCCACATTCCACTCAGGTCTGGCAGCCATGTCCAACAGCCACTGTCACACGCACACACTTACCCCGAGTCCACGTCGGTCCTGCCAGTGGGAATGGCCAGTGCTTTGTCATTATCTGGGGTGGGTGGTCCTACAAAGGGGGCGGTGGCGTCCACTGCAACGGAGGGGCAGGGGAACTCCCGTGAGACCAAAGCACGCGAGGGTCCCCAGCGTGCCAGCTCCGCAGCCAGGGGAGGGCCGTGGCCTCAGCTCACGCCACCGCCTGGCTGGG
>NW_024465112.1:0-77358 GCF_017591425.1 Ochotona curzoniae | reverse complement strand
CTGCAGTGTGCGGGGCAGCTGCCCACATGGGCTGTGGCATGAGCTGCAGGCATGGGCCTTCTGTGGCTGCTGGGGCTAGCTTGCTGTGGACTCTGGCGTGCTTGGGTCTCACTGACGCTACCTTGCTTCACAGTGGACAGCCCTGCAGCCTCTGATGGGCCACAGGGCCACGATGACCAACTACTGACATTTGAGACATGCTGCACCAAGGTGGACTGCGGGTAAGTGTATGTGTTTGTGTGCATGGCCGTGGCCGTGGCACGTGGCTGGCCATGCCTGAGTGGAATATAGTGGTGCCCAGCTGCCTGAGGAGGTGTGCCAGGAGCCTGAGGGCTCCATTGTGCCCCTGCACTCCAACTCTGCTCTGGTCAGGCCCTCCAGGTCTCCAGAGGCTTTGGCGCTGTGCCTTGCCAAGAGCCCTCCCTGGTGCTGTCTGTCAGCCATTGGTGTGGAAGCCCCTGAGGTGCTGCCTGTGTCCCCCTGGGTCCTGCTGGGTCACGGGAGCCAAGGGGGCCGGAGATGAACTGCCTCGTGGGCCCCCCATCTCCGTGAGGCCCCATGAAAGGAAGTCGAATACCTCTTTGTGGTCTCCGTATTGGTGCTTGGCAAAGTTTGGGTGTAGGATATGTGTTGTTGTTGCGGCAGCTGGTGCGGCCAGCGTCTGGGACAGACGCCAAACAGAGAGAAAGGTGGACAGGGCAGCCTGTGGCATGTTTGGTGCTGGGGGCCACCATAGCCAGGCTCATGGAAGTGTCCCAGGCCTAGCATACCAGCCCCTTGGTGTTGACCAGCATGCATGGGCTTGCTTCTAGCCCAACCCTGATTGAATCCAAGTGTGAGAGAGCAGGGCTTAGAGCGGGCGATGAGATGGGGTCATCTGCTGCAGAACCAACCTCCTGCATGTCCCCACGCAGTCTAGACACCACCTGCCTGGACCATGACCCCCAGAGGTCCCCGGGCCCTTTCCTTAGCTTTCAGCCACAGGTGCTGGGTGCCCTGGTGCCAAGCATGCATTGCTGCGGCCCCCAGTTGGGATGGGTTGCCACTACCAAGCTGTCTTCCCCCATGACCCTGTGTCCTTGGGCCCAAGAGGGAGGCCGAGCGCCAGCAGTGGTGGCTCCTGAGGACGCAGGCCCTCAGTCCTGCCCTGAGGCCCAGCAGCACTCAGCTCACTTCTCCCCTGTCTTGTCTCCTCCGGCCCAGGTCTGTAGAAGACAGCACGCCACCAAACGCCTGTGCGTCTATTGCTATGCCAGTCGGGGATGGCTGGGCCCCACCAGCCGCCCCCATGACCATTGTCACCAACCTTGGAATAGGTGTGCAGGCAGCACTGAGCTCCGCCGAGCCGGTGGAAGGTGAGTCATGTCATGGATGATGTGGGTGGTGTACTCGGCCCCAGGGCTGTTCACGCGTGGCTCCTGGCATGTCCAGAGCCCCAGGACATGACCTGAGCCTGTGGTGAGGCCAGGTGGGCATTCTTGGTGCTGGTGGTGGCTTGGACTTGTTCCCAAATCCCTCAGCCTCTCCCATGGCCCCTTTTGCCCTGAGCTCCAGGGTGCATTGCCTGGCTGGAAGGTGGTCATGAGGCAAGGCTAGTTCCCTGGGCGATATGGAGCTGGATTCCCGACCTTGGCCAGGAGCAGGTGTGGCCATAGTTATGGGCTTGTGATTGAACGGTGGACCTGTGCATGAGAAAAGCTTCAAGCCCAACATGCGACAGGCCCAGTTGCAGGGCCTGTGTGTGTACACCAAGAGCACTAGCCAGTTTGCCAAAACTGCAGATTAGTGGAATGTCCAGCACCATGCCCACTGTGGATGGAGGGAGGGAAGGGAGAGATGGCACTGCCATCTCCCAGAGGACATGCGTCCAGCCATGCATGCCAGGTCCTGCAGTGTGCGGGGCAGCTGCCCACATGGGCTGTGGCATGAGCTGCAGGCATGGGCCTTCTGTGGCTGCTGGGGCTAGCTTGCTGTGGACTCTGGCGTGCTTGGGTCTCACTGACGCTACCTTGCTTCACAGTGGACAGCCCTGCAGCCTCTGATGGGCCACAGGGCCACGATGACCAACTACTGACATTTGAGACATGCTGCACCAAGGTGGACTGCGGGTAAGTGTATGTGTTTGTGTGCATGGCCGTGGCCGTGGCACGTGGCTGGCCATGCCTGAGTGGAATATAGTGGTGCCCAGCTGCCTGAGGAGGTGTGCCAGGAGCCTGAGGGCTCCATTGTGCCCCTGCACTCCAACTCTGCTCTGGTCAGGCCCTCCAGGTCTCCAGAGGCTTTGGCGCTGTGCCTTGCCAAGAGCCCTCCCTGGTGCTGTCTGTCAGCCATTGGTGTGGAAGCCCCTGAGGTGCTGCCTGTGTCCCCCTGGGTCCTGCTGGGTCACGGGAGCCAAGGGGGCCGGAGATGAACTGCCTCGTGGGCCCCCCATCTCCGTGAGGCCCCATGAAAGGAAGTCGAATACCTCTTTGTGGTCTCCGTATTGGTGCTTGGCAAAGTTTGGGTGTAGGATATGTGTTGTTGTTGCGGCAGCTGGTGCGGCCAGCGTCTGGGACAGACGCCAAACAGAGAGAAAGGTGGACAGGGCAGCCTGTGGCATGTTTGGTGCTGGGGGCCACCATAGCCAGGCTCATGGAAGTGTCCCAGGCCTAGCATACCAGCCCCTTGGTGTTGACCAGCATGCATGGGCTTGCTTCTAGCCCAACCCTGATTGAATCCAAGTGTGAGAGAGCAGGGCTTAGAGCGGGCGATGAGATGGGGTCATCTGCTGCAGAACCAACCTCCTGCATGTCCCCACGCAGTCTAGACACCACCTGCCTGGACCATGACCCCCAGAGGTCCCCGGGCCCTTTCCTTAGCTTTCAGCCACAGGTGCTGGGTGCCCTGGTGCCAAGCATGCATTGCTGCGGCCCCCAGTTGGGATGGGTTGCCACTACCAAGCTGTCTTCCCCCATGACCCTGTGTCCTTGGGCCCAAGAGGGAGGCCGAGCGCCAGCAGTGGTGGCTCCTGAGGACGCAGGCCCTCAGTCCTGCCCTGAGGCCCAGCAGCACTCAGCTCACTTCTCCCCTGTCTTGTCTCCTCCGGCCCAGGTCTGTAGAAGACAGCACGCCACCAAACGCCTGTGCGTCTATTGCTATGCCAGTCGGGGATGGCTGGGCCCCACCAGCCGCCCCCATGACCATTGTCACCAACCTTGGAATAGGTGTGCAGGCAGCACTGAGCTCCGCCGAGCCGGTGGAAGGTGAGTCATGTCATGGATGATGTGGGTGGTGTACTCGGCCCCAGGGCTGTTCACGCGTGGCTCCTGGCATGTCCAGAGCCCCAGGACATGACCTGAGCCTGTGGTGAGGCCAGGTGGGCATTCTTGGTGCTGGTGGTGGCTTGGACTTGTTCCCAAATCCCTCAGCCTCTCCCATGGCCCCTTTTGCCCTGAGCTCCAGGGTGCATTGCCTGGCTGGAAGGTGGTCATGAGGCAAGGCTAGTTCCCTGGGCGATATGGAGCTGGATTCCCGACCTTGGCCAGGAGCAGGTGTGGCCATAGTTATGGGCTTGTGATTGAACGGTGGACCTGTGCATGAGAAAAGCTTCAAGCCCAACATGCGACAGGCCCAGTTGCAGGGCCTGTGTGTGTACACCAAGAGCACTAGCCAGTTTGCCAAAACTGCAGATTAGTGGAATGTCCAGCACCATGCCCACTGTGGATGGAGGGAGGGAAGGGAGAGATGGCACTGCCATCTCCCAGAGGACATGCGTCCAGCCATGCATGCCAGGTCCTGCAGTGTGCGGGGCAGCTGCCCACATGGGCTGTGGCATGAGCTGCAGGCATGGGCCTTCTGTGGCTGCTGGGGCTAGCTTGCTGTGGACTCTGGCGTGCTTGGGTCTCACTGACGCTACCTTGCTTCACAGTGGACAGCCCTGCAGCCTCTGATGGGCCACAGGGCCACGATGACCAACTACTGACATTTGAGACATGCTGCACCAAGGTGGACTGCGGGTAAGTGTATGTGTTTGTGTGCATGGCCGTGGCCGTGGCACGTGGCTGGCCATGCCTGAGTGGAATATAGTGGTGCCCAGCTGCCTGAGGAGGTGTGCCAGGAGCCTGAGGGCTCCATTGTGCCCCTGCACTCCAACTCTGCTCTGGTCAGGCCCTCCAGGTCTCCAGAGGCTTTGGCGCTGTGCCTTGCCAAGAGCCCTCCCTGGTGCTGTCTGTCAGCCATTGGTGTGGAAGCCCCTGAGGTGCTGCCTGTGTCCCCCTGGGTCCTGCTGGGTCACGGGAGCCAAGGGGGCCGGAGATGAACTGCCTCGTGGGCCCCCCATCTCCGTGAGGCCCCATGAAAGGAAGTCGAATACCTCTTTGTGGTCTCCGTATTGGTGCTTGGCAAAGTTTGGGTGTAGGATATGTGTTGTTGTTGCGGCAGCTGGTGCGGCCAGCGTCTGGGACAGACGCCAAACAGAGAGAAAGGTGGACAGGGCAGCCTGTGGCATGTTTGGTGCTGGGGGCCACCATAGCCAGGCTCATGGAAGTGTCCCAGGCCTAGCATACCAGCCCCTTGGTGTTGACCAGCATGCATGGGCTTGCTTCTAGCCCAACCCTGATTGAATCCAAGTGTGAGAGAGCAGGGCTTAGAGCGGGCGATGAGATGGGGTCATCTGCTGCAGAACCAACCTCCTGCATGTCCCCACGCAGTCTAGACACCACCTGCCTGGACCATGACCCCCAGAGGTCCCCGGGCCCTTTCCTTAGCTTTCAGCCACAGGTGCTGGGTGCCCTGGTGCCAAGCATGCATTGCTGCGGCCCCCAGTTGGGATGGGTTGCCACTACCAAGCTGTCTTCCCCCATGACCCTGTGTCCTTGGGCCCAAGAGGGAGGCCGAGCGCCAGCAGTGGTGGCTCCTGAGGACGCAGGCCCTCAGTCCTGCCCTGAGGCCCAGCAGCACTCAGCTCACTTCTCCCCTGTCTTGTCTCCTCCGGCCCAGGTCTGTAGAAGACAGCACGCCACCAAACGCCTGTGCGTCTATTGCTATGCCAGTCGGGGATGGCTGGGCCCCACCAGCCGCCCCCATGACCATTGTCACCAACCTTGGAATAGGTGTGCAGGCAGCACTGAGCTCCGCCGAGCCGGTGGAAGGTGAGTCATGTCATGGATGATGTGGGTGGTGTACTCGGCCCCAGGGCTGTTCACGCGTGGCTCCTGGCATGTCCAGAGCCCCAGGACATGACCTGAGCCTGTGGTGAGGCCAGGTGGGCATTCTTGGTGCTGGTGGTGGCTTGGACTTGTTCCCAAATCCCTCAGCCTCTCCCATGGCCCCTTTTGCCCTGAGCTCCAGGGTGCATTGCCTGGCTGGAAGGTGGTCATGAGGCAAGGCTAGTTCCCTGGGCGATATGGAGCTGGATTCCCGACCTTGGCCAGGAGCAGGTGTGGCCATAGTTATGGGCTTGTGATTGAACGGTGGACCTGTGCATGAGAAAAGCTTCAAGCCCAACATGCGACAGGCCCAGTTGCAGGGCCTGTGTGTGTACACCAAGAGCACTAGCCAGTTTGCCAAAACTGCAGATTAGTGGAATGTCCAGCACCATGCCCACTGTGGATGGAGGGAGGGAAGGGAGAGATGGCACTGCCATCTCCCAGAGGACATGCGTCCAGCCATGCATGCCAGGTCCTGCAGTGTGCGGGGCAGCTGCCCACATGGGCTGTGGCATGAGCTGCAGGCATGGGCCTTCTGTGGCTGCTGGGGCTAGCTTGCTGTGGACTCTGGCGTGCTTGGGTCTCACTGACGCTACCTTGCTTCACAGTGGACAGCCCTGCAGCCTCTGATGGGCCACAGGGCCACGATGACCAACTACTGACATTTGAGACATGCTGCACCAAGGTGGACTGCGGGTAAGTGTATGTGTTTGTGTGCATGGCCGTGGCCGTGGCACGTGGCTGGCCATGCCTGAGTGGAATATAGTGGTGCCCAGCTGCCTGAGGAGGTGTGCCAGGAGCCTGAGGGCTCCATTGTGCCCCTGCACTCCAACTCTGCTCTGGTCAGGCCCTCCAGGTCTCCAGAGGCTTTGGCGCTGTGCCTTGCCAAGAGCCCTCCCTGGTGCTGTCTGTCAGCCATTGGTGTGGAAGCCCCTGAGGTGCTGCCTGTGTCCCCCTGGGTCCTGCTGGGTCACGGGAGCCAAGGGGGCCGGAGATGAACTGCCTCGTGGGCCCCCCATCTCCGTGAGGCCCCATGAAAGGAAGTCGAATACCTCTTTGTGGTCTCCGTATTGGTGCTTGGCAAAGTTTGGGTGTAGGATATGTGTTGTTGTTGCGGCAGCTGGTGCGGCCAGCGTCTGGGACAGACGCCAAACAGAGAGAAAGGTGGACAGGGCAGCCTGTGGCATGTTTGGTGCTGGGGGCCACCATAGCCAGGCTCATGGAAGTGTCCCAGGCCTAGCATACCAGCCCCTTGGTGTTGACCAGCATGCATGGGCTTGCTTCTAGCCCAACCCTGATTGAATCCAAGTGTGAGAGAGCAGGGCTTAGAGCGGGCGATGAGATGGGGTCATCTGCTGCAGAACCAACCTCCTGCATGTCCCCACGCAGTCTAGACACCACCTGCCTGGACCATGACCCCCAGAGGTCCCCGGGCCCTTTCCTTAGCTTTCAGCCACAGGTGCTGGGTGCCCTGGTGCCAAGCATGCATTGCTGCGGCCCCCAGTTGGGATGGGTTGCCACTACCAAGCTGTCTTCCCCCATGACCCTGTGTCCTTGGGCCCAAGAGGGAGGCCGAGCGCCAGCAGTGGTGGCTCCTGAGGACGCAGGCCCTCAGTCCTGCCCTGAGGCCCAGCAGCACTCAGCTCACTTCTCCCCTGTCTTGTCTCCTCCGGCCCAGGTCTGTAGAAGACAGCACGCCACCAAACGCCTGTGCGTCTATTGCTATGCCAGTCGGGGATGGCTGGGCCCCACCAGCCGCCCCCATGACCATTGTCACCAACCTTGGAATAGGTGTGCAGGCAGCACTGAGCTCCGCCGAGCCGGTGGAAGGTGAGTCATGTCATGGATGATGTGGGTGGTGTACTCGGCCCCAGGGCTGTTCACGCGTGGCTCCTGGCATGTCCAGAGCCCCAGGACATGACCTGAGCCTGTGGTGAGGCCAGGTGGGCATTCTTGGTGCTGGTGGTGGCTTGGACTTGTTCCCAAATCCCTCAGCCTCTCCCATGGCCCCTTTTGCCCTGAGCTCCAGGGTGCATTGCCTGGCTGGAAGGTGGTCATGAGGCAAGGCTAGTTCCCTGGGCGATATGGAGCTGGATTCCCGACCTTGGCCAGGAGCAGGTGTGGCCATAGTTATGGGCTTGTGATTGAACGGTGGACCTGTGCATGAGAAAAGCTTCAAGCCCAACATGCGACAGGCCCAGTTGCAGGGCCTGTGTGTGTACACCAAGAGCACTAGCCAGTTTGCCAAAACTGCAGATTAGTGGAATGTCCAGCACCATGCCCACTGTGGATGGAGGGAGGGAAGGGAGAGATGGCACTGCCATCTCCCAGAGGACATGCGTCCAGCCATGCATGCCAGGTCCTGCAGTGTGCGGGGCAGCTGCCCACATGGGCTGTGGCATGAGCTGCAGGCATGGGCCTTCTGTGGCTGCTGGGGCTAGCTTGCTGTGGACTCTGGCGTGCTTGGGTCTCACTGACGCTACCTTGCTTCACAGTGGACAGCCCTGCAGCCTCTGATGGGCCACAGGGCCACGATGACCAACTACTGACATTTGAGACATGCTGCACCAAGGTGGACTGCGGGTAAGTGTATGTGTTTGTGTGCATGGCCGTGGCCGTGGCACGTGGCTGGCCATGCCTGAGTGGAATATAGTGGTGCCCAGCTGCCTGAGGAGGTGTGCCAGGAGCCTGAGGGCTCCATTGTGCCCCTGCACTCCAACTCTGCTCTGGTCAGGCCCTCCAGGTCTCCAGAGGCTTTGGCGCTGTGCCTTGCCAAGAGCCCTCCCTGGTGCTGTCTGTCAGCCATTGGTGTGGAAGCCCCTGAGGTGCTGCCTGTGTCCCCCTGGGTCCTGCTGGGTCACGGGAGCCAAGGGGGCCGGAGATGAACTGCCTCGTGGGCCCCCCATCTCCGTGAGGCCCCATGAAAGGAAGTCGAATACCTCTTTGTGGTCTCCGTATTGGTGCTTGGCAAAGTTTGGGTGTAGGATATGTGTTGTTGTTGCGGCAGCTGGTGCGGCCAGCGTCTGGGACAGACGCCAAACAGAGAGAAAGGTGGACAGGGCAGCCTGTGGCATGTTTGGTGCTGGGGGCCACCATAGCCAGGCTCATGGAAGTGTCCCAGGCCTAGCATACCAGCCCCTTGGTGTTGACCAGCATGCATGGGCTTGCTTCTAGCCCAACCCTGATTGAATCCAAGTGTGAGAGAGCAGGGCTTAGAGCGGGCGATGAGATGGGGTCATCTGCTGCAGAACCAACCTCCTGCATGTCCCCACGCAGTCTAGACACCACCTGCCTGGACCATGACCCCCAGAGGTCCCCGGGCCCTTTCCTTAGCTTTCAGCCACAGGTGCTGGGTGCCCTGGTGCCAAGCATGCATTGCTGCGGCCCCCAGTTGGGATGGGTTGCCACTACCAAGCTGTCTTCCCCCATGACCCTGTGTCCTTGGGCCCAAGAGGGAGGCCGAGCGCCAGCAGTGGTGGCTCCTGAGGACGCAGGCCCTCAGTCCTGCCCTGAGGCCCAGCAGCACTCAGCTCACTTCTCCCCTGTCTTGTCTCCTCCGGCCCAGGTCTGTAGAAGACAGCACGCCACCAAACGCCTGTGCGTCTATTGCTATGCCAGTCGGGGATGGCTGGGCCCCACCAGCCGCCCCCATGACCATTGTCACCAACCTTGGAATAGGTGTGCAGGCAGCACTGAGCTCCGCCGAGCCGGTGGAAGGTGAGTCATGTCATGGATGATGTGGGTGGTGTACTCGGCCCCAGGGCTGTTCACGCGTGGCTCCTGGCATGTCCAGAGCCCCAGGACATGACCTGAGCCTGTGGTGAGGCCAGGTGGGCATTCTTGGTGCTGGTGGTGGCTTGGACTTGTTCCCAAATCCCTCAGCCTCTCCCATGGCCCCTTTTGCCCTGAGCTCCAGGGTGCATTGCCTGGCTGGAAGGTGGTCATGAGGCAAGGCTAGTTCCCTGGGCGATATGGAGCTGGATTCCCGACCTTGGCCAGGAGCAGGTGTGGCCATAGTTATGGGCTTGTGATTGAACGGTGGACCTGTGCATGAGAAAAGCTTCAAGCCCAACATGCGACAGGCCCAGTTGCAGGGCCTGTGTGTGTACACCAAGAGCACTAGCCAGTTTGCCAAAACTGCAGATTAGTGGAATGTCCAGCACCATGCCCACTGTGGATGGAGGGAGGGAAGGGAGAGATGGCACTGCCATCTCCCAGAGGACATGCGTCCAGCCATGCATGCCAGGTCCTGCAGTGTGCGGGGCAGCTGCCCACATGGGCTGTGGCATGAGCTGCAGGCATGGGCCTTCTGTGGCTGCTGGGGCTAGCTTGCTGTGGACTCTGGCGTGCTTGGGTCTCACTGACGCTACCTTGCTTCACAGTGGACAGCCCTGCAGCCTCTGATGGGCCACAGGGCCACGATGACCAACTACTGACATTTGAGACATGCTGCACCAAGGTGGACTGCGGGTAAGTGTATGTGTTTGTGTGCATGGCCGTGGCCGTGGCACGTGGCTGGCCATGCCTGAGTGGAATATAGTGGTGCCCAGCTGCCTGAGGAGGTGTGCCAGGAGCCTGAGGGCTCCATTGTGCCCCTGCACTCCAACTCTGCTCTGGTCAGGCCCTCCAGGTCTCCAGAGGCTTTGGCGCTGTGCCTTGCCAAGAGCCCTCCCTGGTGCTGTCTGTCAGCCATTGGTGTGGAAGCCCCTGAGGTGCTGCCTGTGTCCCCCTGGGTCCTGCTGGGTCACGGGAGCCAAGGGGGCCGGAGATGAACTGCCTCGTGGGCCCCCCATCTCCGTGAGGCCCCATGAAAGGAAGTCGAATACCTCTTTGTGGTCTCCGTATTGGTGCTTGGCAAAGTTTGGGTGTAGGATATGTGTTGTTGTTGCGGCAGCTGGTGCGGCCAGCGTCTGGGACAGACGCCAAACAGAGAGAAAGGTGGACAGGGCAGCCTGTGGCATGTTTGGTGCTGGGGGCCACCATAGCCAGGCTCATGGAAGTGTCCCAGGCCTAGCATACCAGCCCCTTGGTGTTGACCAGCATGCATGGGCTTGCTTCTAGCCCAACCCTGATTGAATCCAAGTGTGAGAGAGCAGGGCTTAGAGCGGGCGATGAGATGGGGTCATCTGCTGCAGAACCAACCTCCTGCATGTCCCCACGCAGTCTAGACACCACCTGCCTGGACCATGACCCCCAGAGGTCCCCGGGCCCTTTCCTTAGCTTTCAGCCACAGGTGCTGGGTGCCCTGGTGCCAAGCATGCATTGCTGCGGCCCCCAGTTGGGATGGGTTGCCACTACCAAGCTGTCTTCCCCCATGACCCTGTGTCCTTGGGCCCAAGAGGGAGGCCGAGCGCCAGCAGTGGTGGCTCCTGAGGACGCAGGCCCTCAGTCCTGCCCTGAGGCCCAGCAGCACTCAGCTCACTTCTCCCCTGTCTTGTCTCCTCCGGCCCAGGTCTGTAGAAGACAGCACGCCACCAAACGCCTGTGCGTCTATTGCTATGCCAGTCGGGGATGGCTGGGCCCCACCAGCCGCCCCCATGACCATTGTCACCAACCTTGGAATAGGTGTGCAGGCAGCACTGAGCTCCGCCGAGCCGGTGGAAGGTGAGTCATGTCATGGATGATGTGGGTGGTGTACTCGGCCCCAGGGCTGTTCACGCGTGGCTCCTGGCATGTCCAGAGCCCCAGGACATGACCTGAGCCTGTGGTGAGGCCAGGTGGGCATTCTTGGTGCTGGTGGTGGCTTGGACTTGTTCCCAAATCCCTCAGCCTCTCCCATGGCCCCTTTTGCCCTGAGCTCCAGGGTGCATTGCCTGGCTGGAAGGTGGTCATGAGGCAAGGCTAGTTCCCTGGGCGATATGGAGCTGGATTCCCGACCTTGGCCAGGAGCAGGTGTGGCCATAGTTATGGGCTTGTGATTGAACGGTGGACCTGTGCATGAGAAAAGCTTCAAGCCCAACATGCGACAGGCCCAGTTGCAGGGCCTGTGTGTGTACACCAAGAGCACTAGCCAGTTTGCCAAAACTGCAGATTAGTGGAATGTCCAGCACCATGCCCACTGTGGATGGAGGGAGGGAAGGGAGAGATGGCACTGCCATCTCCCAGAGGACATGCGTCCAGCCATGCATGCCAGGTCCTGCAGTGTGCGGGGCAGCTGCCCACATGGGCTGTGGCATGAGCTGCAGGCATGGGCCTTCTGTGGCTGCTGGGGCTAGCTTGCTGTGGACTCTGGCGTGCTTGGGTCTCACTGACGCTACCTTGCTTCACAGTGGACAGCCCTGCAGCCTCTGATGGGCCACAGGGCCACGATGACCAACTACTGACATTTGAGACATGCTGCACCAAGGTGGACTGCGGGTAAGTGTATGTGTTTGTGTGCATGGCCGTGGCCGTGGCACGTGGCTGGCCATGCCTGAGTGGAATATAGTGGTGCCCAGCTGCCTGAGGAGGTGTGCCAGGAGCCTGAGGGCTCCATTGTGCCCCTGCACTCCAACTCTGCTCTGGTCAGGCCCTCCAGGTCTCCAGAGGCTTTGGCGCTGTGCCTTGCCAAGAGCCCTCCCTGGTGCTGTCTGTCAGCCATTGGTGTGGAAGCCCCTGAGGTGCTGCCTGTGTCCCCCTGGGTCCTGCTGGGTCACGGGAGCCAAGGGGGCCGGAGATGAACTGCCTCGTGGGCCCCCCATCTCCGTGAGGCCCCATGAAAGGAAGTCGAATACCTCTTTGTGGTCTCCGTATTGGTGCTTGGCAAAGTTTGGGTGTAGGATATGTGTTGTTGTTGCGGCAGCTGGTGCGGCCAGCGTCTGGGACAGACGCCAAACAGAGAGAAAGGTGGACAGGGCAGCCTGTGGCATGTTTGGTGCTGGGGGCCACCATAGCCAGGCTCATGGAAGTGTCCCAGGCCTAGCATACCAGCCCCTTGGTGTTGACCAGCATGCATGGGCTTGCTTCTAGCCCAACCCTGATTGAATCCAAGTGTGAGAGAGCAGGGCTTAGAGCGGGCGATGAGATGGGGTCATCTGCTGCAGAACCAACCTCCTGCATGTCCCCACGCAGTCTAGACACCACCTGCCTGGACCATGACCCCCAGAGGTCCCCGGGCCCTTTCCTTAGCTTTCAGCCACAGGTGCTGGGTGCCCTGGTGCCAAGCATGCATTGCTGCGGCCCCCAGTTGGGATGGGTTGCCACTACCAAGCTGTCTTCCCCCATGACCCTGTGTCCTTGGGCCCAAGAGGGAGGCCGAGCGCCAGCAGTGGTGGCTCCTGAGGACGCAGGCCCTCAGTCCTGCCCTGAGGCCCAGCAGCACTCAGCTCACTTCTCCCCTGTCTTGTCTCCTCCGGCCCAGGTCTGTAGAAGACAGCACGCCACCAAACGCCTGTGCGTCTATTGCTATGCCAGTCGGGGATGGCTGGGCCCCACCAGCCGCCCCCATGACCATTGTCACCAACCTTGGAATAGGTGTGCAGGCAGCACTGAGCTCCGCCGAGCCGGTGGAAGGTGAGTCATGTCATGGATGATGTGGGTGGTGTACTCGGCCCCAGGGCTGTTCACGCGTGGCTCCTGGCATGTCCAGAGCCCCAGGACATGACCTGAGCCTGTGGTGAGGCCAGGTGGGCATTCTTGGTGCTGGTGGTGGCTTGGACTTGTTCCCAAATCCCTCAGCCTCTCCCATGGCCCCTTTTGCCCTGAGCTCCAGGGTGCATTGCCTGGCTGGCTGGAAGGTGGTCATGAGGCAAGGCTAGTTCCCTGGGCGATATGGAGCTGGATTCCCGACCTTGGCCAGGAGCAGGTGTGGCCATAGTTATGGGCTTGTGATTGAACGGTGGACCTGTGCATGAGAAAAGCTTCAAGCCCAACATGCGACAGGCCCAGTTGCAGGGCCTGTGTGTGTACACCAAGAGCACTAGCCAGTTTGCCAAAACTGCAGATTAGTGGAATGTCCAGCACCATGCCCACTGTGGATGGAGGGAGGGAAGGGAGAGATGGCACTGCCATCTCCCAGAGGACATGCGTCCAGCCATGCATGCCAGGTCCTGCAGTGTGCGGGGCAGCTGCCCACATGGGCTGTGGCATGAGCTGCAGGCATGGGCCTTCTGTGGCTGCTGGGGCTAGCTTGCTGTGGACTCTGGCGTGCTTGGGTCTCACTGACGCTACCTTGCTTCACAGTGGACAGCCCTGCAGCCTCTGATGGGCCACAGGGCCACGATGACCAACTACTGACATTTGAGACATGCTGCACCAAGGTGGACTGCGGGTAAGTGTATGTGTTTGTGTGCATGGCCGTGGCCGTGGCACGTGGCTGGCCATGCCTGAGTGGAATATAGTGGTGCCCAGCTGCCTGAGGAGGTGTGCCAGGAGCCTGAGGGCTCCATTGTGCCCCTGCACTCCAACTCTGCTCTGGTCAGGCCCTCCAGGTCTCCAGAGGCTTTGGCGCTGTGCCTTGCCAAGAGCCCTCCCTGGTGCTGTCTGTCAGCCATTGGTGTGGAAGCCCCTGAGGTGCTGCCTGTGTCCCCCTGGGTCCTGCTGGGTCACGGGAGCCAAGGGGGCCGGAGATGAACTGCCTCGTGGGCCCCCCATCTCCGTGAGGCCCCATGAAAGGAAGTCGAATACCTCTTTGTGGTCTCCGTATTGGTGCTTGGCAAAGTTTGGGTGTAGGATATGTGTTGTTGTTGCGGCAGCTGGTGCGGCCAGCGTCTGGGACAGACGCCAAACAGAGAGAAAGGTGGACAGGGCAGCCTGTGGCATGTTTGGTGCTGGGGGCCACCATAGCCAGGCTCATGGAAGTGTCCCAGGCCTAGCATACCAGCCCCTTGGTGTTGACCAGCATGCATGGGCTTGCTTCTAGCCCAACCCTGATTGAATCCAAGTGTGAGAGAGCAGGGCTTAGAGCGGGCGATGAGATGGGGTCATCTGCTGCAGAACCAACCTCCTGCATGTCCCCACGCAGTCTAGACACCACCTGCCTGGACCATGACCCCCAGAGGTCCCCGGGCCCTTTCCTTAGCTTTCAGCCACAGGTGCTGGGTGCCCTGGTGCCAAGCATGCATTGCTGCGGCCCCCAGTTGGGATGGGTTGCCACTACCAAGCTGTCTTCCCCCATGACCCTGTGTCCTTGGGCCCAAGAGGGAGGCCGAGCGCCAGCAGTGGTGGCTCCTGAGGACGCAGGCCCTCAGTCCTGCCCTGAGGCCCAGCAGCACTCAGCTCACTTCTCCCCTGTCTTGTCTCCTCCGGCCCAGGTCTGTAGAAGACAGCACGCCACCAAACGCCTGTGCGTCTATTGCTATGCCAGTCGGGGATGGCTGGGCCCCACCAGCCGCCCCCATGACCATTGTCACCAACCTTGGAATAGGTGTGCAGGCAGCACTGAGCTCCGCCGAGCCGGTGGAAGGTGAGTCATGTCATGGATGATGTGGGTGGTGTACTCGGCCCCAGGGCTGTTCACGCGTGGCTCCTGGCATGTCCAGAGCCCCAGGACATGACCTGAGCCTGTGGTGAGGCCAGGTGGGCATTCTTGGTGCTGGTGGTGGCTTGGACTTGTTCCCAAATCCCTCAGCCTCTCCCATGGCCCCTTTTGCCCTGAGCTCCAGGGTGCATTGCCTGGCTGGAAGGTGGTCATGAGGCAAGGCTAGTTCCCTGGGCGATATGGAGCTGGATTCCCGACCTTGGCCAGGAGCAGGTGTGGCCATAGTTATGGGCTTGTGATTGAACGGTGGACCTGTGCATGAGAAAAGCTTCAAGCCCAACATGCGACAGGCCCAGTTGCAGGGCCTGTGTGTGTACACCAAGAGCACTAGCCAGTTTGCCAAAACTGCAGATTAGTGGAATGTCCAGCACCATGCCCACTGTGGATGGAGGGAGGGAAGGGAGAGATGGCACTGCCATCTCCCAGAGGACATGCGTCCAGCCATGCATGCCAGGTCCTGCAGTGTGCGGGGCAGCTGCCCACATGGGCTGTGGCATGAGCTGCAGGCATGGGCCTTCTGTGGCTGCTGGGGCTAGCTTGCTGTGGACTCTGGCGTGCTTGGGTCTCACTGACGCTACCTTGCTTCACAGTGGACAGCCCTGCAGCCTCTGATGGGCCACAGGGCCACGATGACCAACTACTGACATTTGAGACATGCTGCACCAAGGTGGACTGCGGGTAAGTGTATGTGTTTGTGTGCATGGCCGTGGCCGTGGCACGTGGCTGGCCATGCCTGAGTGGAATATAGTGGTGCCCAGCTGCCTGAGGAGGTGTGCCAGGAGCCTGAGGGCTCCATTGTGCCCCTGCACTCCAACTCTGCTCTGGTCAGGCCCTCCAGGTCTCCAGAGGCTTTGGCGCTGTGCCTTGCCAAGAGCCCTCCCTGGTGCTGTCTGTCAGCCATTGGTGTGGAAGCCCCTGAGGTGCTGCCTGTGTCCCCCTGGGTCCTGCTGGGTCACGGGAGCCAAGGGGGCCGGAGATGAACTGCCTCGTGGGCCCCCCATCTCCGTGAGGCCCCATGAAAGGAAGTCGAATACCTCTTTGTGGTCTCCGTATTGGTGCTTGGCAAAGTTTGGGTGTAGGATATGTGTTGTTGTTGCGGCAGCTGGTGCGGCCAGCGTCTGGGACAGACGCCAAACAGAGAGAAAGGTGGACAGGGCAGCCTGTGGCATGTTTGGTGCTGGGGGCCACCATAGCCAGGCTCATGGAAGTGTCCCAGGCCTAGCATACCAGCCCCTTGGTGTTGACCAGCATGCATGGGCTTGCTTCTAGCCCAACCCTGATTGAATCCAAGTGTGAGAGAGCAGGGCTTAGAGCGGGCGATGAGATGGGGTCATCTGCTGCAGAACCAACCTCCTGCATGTCCCCACGCAGTCTAGACACCACCTGCCTGGACCATGACCCCCAGAGGTCCCCGGGCCCTTTCCTTAGCTTTCAGCCACAGGTGCTGGGTGCCCTGGTGCCAAGCATGCATTGCTGCGGCCCCCAGTTGGGATGGGTTGCCACTACCAAGCTGTCTTCCCCCATGACCCTGTGTCCTTGGGCCCAAGAGGGAGGCCGAGCGCCAGCAGTGGTGGCTCCTGAGGACGCAGGCCCTCAGTCCTGCCCTGAGGCCCAGCAGCACTCAGCTCACTTCTCCCCTGTCTTGTCTCCTCCGGCCCAGGTCTGTAGAAGACAGCACGCCACCAAACGCCTGTGCGTCTATTGCTATGCCAGTCGGGGATGGCTGGGCCCCACCAGCCGCCCCCATGACCATTGTCACCAACCTTGGAATAGGTGTGCAGGCAGCACTGAGCTCCGCCGAGCCGGTGGAAGGTGAGTCATGTCATGGATGATGTGGGTGGTGTACTCGGCCCCAGGGCTGTTCACGCGTGGCTCCTGGCATGTCCAGAGCCCCAGGACATGACCTGAGCCTGTGGTGAGGCCAGGTGGGCATTCTTGGTGCTGGTGGTGGCTTGGACTTGTTCCCAAATCCCTCAGCCTCTCCCATGGCCCCTTTTGCCCTGAGCTCCAGGGTGCATTGCCTGGCTGGAAGGTGGTCATGAGGCAAGGCTAGTTCCCTGGGCGATATGGAGCTGGATTCCCGACCTTGGCCAGGAGCAGGTGTGGCCATAGTTATGGGCTTGTGATTGAACGGTGGACCTGTGCATGAGAAAAGCTTCAAGCCCAACATGCGACAGGCCCAGTTGCAGGGCCTGTGTGTGTACACCAAGAGCACTAGCCAGTTTGCCAAAACTGCAGATTAGTGGAATGTCCAGCACCATGCCCACTGTGGATGGAGGGAGGGAAGGGAGAGATGGCACTGCCATCTCCCAGAGGACATGCGTCCAGCCATGCATGCCAGGTCCTGCAGTGTGCGGGGCAGCTGCCCACATGGGCTGTGGCATGAGCTGCAGGCATGGGCCTTCTGTGGCTGCTGGGGCTAGCTTGCTGTGGACTCTGGCGTGCTTGGGTCTCACTGACGCTACCTTGCTTCACAGTGGACAGCCCTGCAGCCTCTGATGGGCCACAGGGCCACGATGACCAACTACTGACATTTGAGACATGCTGCACCAAGGTGGACTGCGGGTAAGTGTATGTGTTTGTGTGCATGGCCGTGGCCGTGGCACGTGGCTGGCCATGCCTGAGTGGAATATAGTGGTGCCCAGCTGCCTGAGGAGGTGTGCCAGGAGCCTGAGGGCTCCATTGTGCCCCTGCACTCCAACTCTGCTCTGGTCAGGCCCTCCAGGTCTCCAGAGGCTTTGGCGCTGTGCCTTGCCAAGAGCCCTCCCTGGTGCTGTCTGTCAGCCATTGGTGTGGAAGCCCCTGAGGTGCTGCCTGTGTCCCCCTGGGTCCTGCTGGGTCACGGGAGCCAAGGGGGCCGGAGATGAACTGCCTCGTGGGCCCCCCATCTCCGTGAGGCCCCATGAAAGGAAGTCGAATACCTCTTTGTGGTCTCCGTATTGGTGCTTGGCAAAGTTTGGGTGTAGGATATGTGTTGTTGTTGCGGCAGCTGGTGCGGCCAGCGTCTGGGACAGACGCCAAACAGAGAGAAAGGTGGACAGGGCAGCCTGTGGCATGTTTGGTGCTGGGGGCCACCATAGCCAGGCTCATGGAAGTGTCCCAGGCCTAGCATACCAGCCCCTTGGTGTTGACCAGCATGCATGGGCTTGCTTCTAGCCCAACCCTGATTGAATCCAAGTGTGAGAGAGCAGGGCTTAGAGCGGGCGATGAGATGGGGTCATCTGCTGCAGAACCAACCTCCTGCATGTCCCCACGCAGTCTAGACACCACCTGCCTGGACCATGACCCCCAGAGGTCCCCGGGCCCTTTCCTTAGCTTTCAGCCACAGGTGCTGGGTGCCCTGGTGCCAAGCATGCATTGCTGCGGCCCCCAGTTGGGATGGGTTGCCACTACCAAGCTGTCTTCCCCCATGACCCTGTGTCCTTGGGCCCAAGAGGGAGGCCGAGCGCCAGCAGTGGTGGCTCCTGAGGACGCAGGCCCTCAGTCCTGCCCTGAGGCCCAGCAGCACTCAGCTCACTTCTCCCCTGTCTTGTCTCCTCCGGCCCAGGTCTGTAGAAGACAGCACGCCACCAAACGCCTGTGCGTCTATTGCTATGCCAGTCGGGGATGGCTGGGCCCCACCAGCCGCCCCCATGACCATTGTCACCAACCTTGGAATAGGTGTGCAGGCAGCACTGAGCTCCGCCGAGCCGGTGGAAGGTGAGTCATGTCATGGATGATGTGGGTGGTGTACTCGGCCCCAGGGCTGTTCACGCGTGGCTCCTGGCATGTCCAGAGCCCCAGGACATGACCTGAGCCTGTGGTGAGGCCAGGTGGGCATTCTTGGTGCTGGTGGTGGCTTGGACTTGTTCCCAAATCCCTCAGCCTCTCCCATGGCCCCTTTTGCCCTGAGCTCCAGGGTGCATTGCCTGGCTGGAAGGTGGTCATGAGGCAAGGCTAGTTCCCTGGGCGATATGGAGCTGGATTCCCGACCTTGGCCAGGAGCAGGTGTGGCCATAGTTATGGGCTTGTGATTGAACGGTGGACCTGTGCATGAGAAAAGCTTCAAGCCCAACATGCGACAGGCCCAGTTGCAGGGCCTGTGTGTGTACACCAAGAGCACTAGCCAGTTTGCCAAAACTGCAGATTAGTGGAATGTCCAGCACCATGCCCACTGTGGATGGAGGGAGGGAAGGGAGAGATGGCACTGCCATCTCCCAGAGGACATGCGTCCAGCCATGCATGCCAGGTCCTGCAGTGTGCGGGGCAGCTGCCCACATGGGCTGTGGCATGAGCTGCAGGCATGGGCCTTCTGTGGCTGCTGGGGCTAGCTTGCTGTGGACTCTGGCGTGCTTGGGTCTCACTGACGCTACCTTGCTTCACAGTGGACAGCCCTGCAGCCTCTGATGGGCCACAGGGCCACGATGACCAACTACTGACATTTGAGACATGCTGCACCAAGGTGGACTGCGGGTAAGTGTATGTGTTTGTGTGCATGGCCGTGGCCGTGGCACGTGGCTGGCCATGCCTGAGTGGAATATAGTGGTGCCCAGCTGCCTGAGGAGGTGTGCCAGGAGCCTGAGGGCTCCATTGTGCCCCTGCACTCCAACTCTGCTCTGGTCAGGCCCTCCAGGTCTCCAGAGGCTTTGGCGCTGTGCCTTGCCAAGAGCCCTCCCTGGTGCTGTCTGTCAGCCATTGGTGTGGAAGCCCCTGAGGTGCTGCCTGTGTCCCCCTGGGTCCTGCTGGGTCACGGGAGCCAAGGGGGCCGGAGATGAACTGCCTCGTGGGCCCCCCATCTCCGTGAGGCCCCATGAAAGGAAGTCGAATACCTCTTTGTGGTCTCCGTATTGGTGCTTGGCAAAGTTTGGGTGTAGGATATGTGTTGTTGTTGCGGCAGCTGGTGCGGCCAGCGTCTGGGACAGACGCCAAACAGAGAGAAAGGTGGACAGGGCAGCCTGTGGCATGTTTGGTGCTGGGGGCCACCATAGCCAGGCTCATGGAAGTGTCCCAGGCCTAGCATACCAGCCCCTTGGTGTTGACCAGCATGCATGGGCTTGCTTCTAGCCCAACCCTGATTGAATCCAAGTGTGAGAGAGCAGGGCTTAGAGCGGGCGATGAGATGGGGTCATCTGCTGCAGAACCAACCTCCTGCATGTCCCCACGCAGTCTAGACACCACCTGCCTGGACCATGACCCCCAGAGGTCCCCGGGCCCTTTCCTTAGCTTTCAGCCACAGGTGCTGGGTGCCCTGGTGCCAAGCATGCATTGCTGCGGCCCCCAGTTGGGATGGGTTGCCACTACCAAGCTGTCTTCCCCCATGACCCTGTGTCCTTGGGCCCAAGAGGGAGGCCGAGCGCCAGCAGTGGTGGCTCCTGAGGACGCAGGCCCTCAGTCCTGCCCTGAGGCCCAGCAGCACTCAGCTCACTTCTCCCCTGTCTTGTCTCCTCCGGCCCAGGTCTGTAGAAGACAGCACGCCACCAAACGCCTGTGCGTCTATTGCTATGCCAGTCGGGGATGGCTGGGCCCCACCAGCCGCCCCCATGACCATTGTCACCAACCTTGGAATAGGTGTGCAGGCAGCACTGAGCTCCGCCGAGCCGGTGGAAGGTGAGTCATGTCATGGATGATGTGGGTGGTGTACTCGGCCCCAGGGCTGTTCACGCGTGGCTCCTGGCATGTCCAGAGCCCCAGGACATGACCTGAGCCTGTGGTGAGGCCAGGTGGGCATTCTTGGTGCTGGTGGTGGCTTGGACTTGTTCCCAAATCCCTCAGCCTCTCCCATGGCCCCTTTTGCCCTGAGCTCCAGGGTGCATTGCCTGGCTGGAAGGTGGTCATGAGGCAAGGCTAGTTCCCTGGGCGATATGGAGCTGGATTCCCGACCTTGGCCAGGAGCAGGTGTGGCCATAGTTATGGGCTTGTGATTGAACGGTGGACCTGTGCATGAGAAAAGCTTCAAGCCCAACATGCGACAGGCCCAGTTGCAGGGCCTGTGTGTGTACACCAAGAGCACTAGCCAGTTTGCCAAAACTGCAGATTAGTGGAATGTCCAGCACCATGCCCACTGTGGATGGAGGGAGGGAAGGGAGAGATGGCACTGCCATCTCCCAGAGGACATGCGTCCAGCCATGCATGCCAGGTCCTGCAGTGTGCGGGGCAGCTGCCCACATGGGCTGTGGCATGAGCTGCAGGCATGGGCCTTCTGTGGCTGCTGGGGCTAGCTTGCTGTGGACTCTGGCGTGCTTGGGTCTCACTGACGCTACCTTGCTTCACAGTGGACAGCCCTGCAGCCTCTGATGGGCCACAGGGCCACGATGACCAACTACTGACATTTGAGACATGCTGCACCAAGGTGGACTGCGGGTAAGTGTATGTGTTTGTGTGCATGGCCGTGGCCGTGGCACGTGGCTGGCCATGCCTGAGTGGAATATAGTGGTGCCCAGCTGCCTGAGGAGGTGTGCCAGGAGCCTGAGGGCTCCATTGTGCCCCTGCACTCCAACTCTGCTCTGGTCAGGCCCTCCAGGTCTCCAGAGGCTTTGGCGCTGTGCCTTGCCAAGAGCCCTCCCTGGTGCTGTCTGTCAGCCATTGGTGTGGAAGCCCCTGAGGTGCTGCCTGTGTCCCCCTGGGTCCTGCTGGGTCACGGGAGCCAAGGGGGCCGGAGATGAACTGCCTCGTGGGCCCCCCATCTCCGTGAGGCCCCATGAAAGGAAGTCGAATACCTCTTTGTGGTCTCCGTATTGGTGCTTGGCAAAGTTTGGGTGTAGGATATGTGTTGTTGTTGCGGCAGCTGGTGCGGCCAGCGTCTGGGACAGACGCCAAACAGAGAGAAAGGTGGACAGGGCAGCCTGTGGCATGTTTGGTGCTGGGGGCCACCATAGCCAGGCTCATGGAAGTGTCCCAGGCCTAGCATACCAGCCCCTTGGTGTTGACCAGCATGCATGGGCTTGCTTCTAGCCCAACCCTGATTGAATCCAAGTGTGAGAGAGCAGGGCTTAGAGCGGGCGATGAGATGGGGTCATCTGCTGCAGAACCAACCTCCTGCATGTCCCCACGCAGTCTAGACACCACCTGCCTGGACCATGACCCCCAGAGGTCCCCGGGCCCTTTCCTTAGCTTTCAGCCACAGGTGCTGGGTGCCCTGGTGCCAAGCATGCATTGCTGCGGCCCCCAGTTGGGATGGGTTGCCACTACCAAGCTGTCTTCCCCCATGACCCTGTGTCCTTGGGCCCAAGAGGGAGGCCGAGCGCCAGCAGTGGTGGCTCCTGAGGACGCAGGCCCTCAGTCCTGCCCTGAGGCCCAGCAGCACTCAGCTCACTTCTCCCCTGTCTTGTCTCCTCCGGCCCAGGTCTGTAGAAGACAGCACGCCACCAAACGCCTGTGCGTCTATTGCTATGCCAGTCGGGGATGGCTGGGCCCCACCAGCCGCCCCCATGACCATTGTCACCAACCTTGGAATAGGTGTGCAGGCAGCACTGAGCTCCGCCGAGCCGGTGGAAGGTGAGTCATGTCATGGATGATGTGGGTGGTGTACTCGGCCCCAGGGCTGTTCACGCGTGGCTCCTGGCATGTCCAGAGCCCCAGGACATGACCTGAGCCTGTGGTGAGGCCAGGTGGGCATTCTTGGTGCTGGTGGTGGCTTGGACTTGTTCCCAAATCCCTCAGCCTCTCCCATGGCCCCTTTTGCCCTGAGCTCCAGGGTGCATTGCCTGGCTGGAAGGTGGTCATGAGGCAAGGCTAGTTCCCTGGGCGATATGGAGCTGGATTCCCGACCTTGGCCAGGAGCAGGTGTGGCCATAGTTATGGGCTTGTGATTGAACGGTGGACCTGTGCATGAGAAAAGCTTCAAGCCCAACATGCGACAGGCCCAGTTGCAGGGCCTGTGTGTGTACACCAAGAGCACTAGCCAGTTTGCCAAAACTGCAGATTAGTGGAATGTCCAGCACCATGCCCACTGTGGATGGAGGGAGGGAAGGGAGAGATGGCACTGCCATCTCCCAGAGGACATGCGTCCAGCCATGCATGCCAGGTCCTGCAGTGTGCGGGGCAGCTGCCCACATGGGCTGTGGCATGAGCTGCAGGCATGGGCCTTCTGTGGCTGCTGGGGCTAGCTTGCTGTGGACTCTGGCGTGCTTGGGTCTCACTGACGCTACCTTGCTTCACAGTGGACAGCCCTGCAGCCTCTGATGGGCCACAGGGCCACGATGACCAACTACTGACATTTGAGACATGCTGCACCAAGGTGGACTGCGGGTAAGTGTATGTGTTTGTGTGCATGGCCGTGGCCGTGGCACGTGGCTGGCCATGCCTGAGTGGAATATAGTGGTGCCCAGCTGCCTGAGGAGGTGTGCCAGGAGCCTGAGGGCTCCATTGTGCCCCTGCACTCCAACTCTGCTCTGGTCAGGCCCTCCAGGTCTCCAGAGGCTTTGGCGCTGTGCCTTGCCAAGAGCCCTCCCTGGTGCTGTCTGTCAGCCATTGGTGTGGAAGCCCCTGAGGTGCTGCCTGTGTCCCCCTGGGTCCTGCTGGGTCACGGGAGCCAAGGGGGCCGGAGATGAACTGCCTCGTGGGCCCCCCATCTCCGTGAGGCCCCATGAAAGGAAGTCGAATACCTCTTTGTGGTCTCCGTATTGGTGCTTGGCAAAGTTTGGGTGTAGGATATGTGTTGTTGTTGCGGCAGCTGGTGCGGCCAGCGTCTGGGACAGACGCCAAACAGAGAGAAAGGTGGACAGGGCAGCCTGTGGCATGTTTGGTGCTGGGGGCCACCATAGCCAGGCTCATGGAAGTGTCCCAGGCCTAGCATACCAGCCCCTTGGTGTTGACCAGCATGCATGGGCTTGCTTCTAGCCCAACCCTGATTGAATCCAAGTGTGAGAGAGCAGGGCTTAGAGCGGGCGATGAGATGGGGTCATCTGCTGCAGAACCAACCTCCTGCATGTCCCCACGCAGTCTAGACACCACCTGCCTGGACCATGACCCCCAGAGGTCCCCGGGCCCTTTCCTTAGCTTTCAGCCACAGGTGCTGGGTGCCCTGGTGCCAAGCATGCATTGCTGCGGCCCCCAGTTGGGATGGGTTGCCACTACCAAGCTGTCTTCCCCCATGACCCTGTGTCCTTGGGCCCAAGAGGGAGGCCGAGCGCCAGCAGTGGTGGCTCCTGAGGACGCAGGCCCTCAGTCCTGCCCTGAGGCCCAGCAGCACTCAGCTCACTTCTCCCCTGTCTTGTCTCCTCCGGCCCAGGTCTGTAGAAGACAGCACGCCACCAAACGCCTGTGCGTCTATTGCTATGCCAGTCGGGGATGGCTGGGCCCCACCAGCCGCCCCCATGACCATTGTCACCAACCTTGGAATAGGTGTGCAGGCAGCACTGAGCTCCGCCGAGCCGGTGGAAGGTGAGTCATGTCATGGATGATGTGGGTGGTGTACTCGGCCCCAGGGCTGTTCACGCGTGGCTCCTGGCATGTCCAGAGCCCCAGGACATGACCTGAGCCTGTGGTGAGGCCAGGTGGGCATTCTTGGTGCTGGTGGTGGCTTGGACTTGTTCCCAAATCCCTCAGCCTCTCCCATGGCCCCTTTTGCCCTGAGCTCCAGGGTGCATTGCCTGGCTGGAAGGTGGTCATGAGGCAAGGCTAGTTCCCTGGGCGATATGGAGCTGGATTCCCGACCTTGGCCAGGAGCAGGTGTGGCCATAGTTATGGGCTTGTGATTGAACGGTGGACCTGTGCATGAGAAAAGCTTCAAGCCCAACATGCGACAGGCCCAGTTGCAGGGCCTGTGTGTGTACACCAAGAGCACTAGCCAGTTTGCCAAAACTGCAGATTAGTGGAATGTCCAGCACCATGCCCACTGTGGATGGAGGGAGGGAAGGGAGAGATGGCACTGCCATCTCCCAGAGGACATGCGTCCAGCCATGCATGCCAGGTCCTGCAGTGTGCGGGGCAGCTGCCCACATGGGCTGTGGCATGAGCTGCAGGCATGGGCCTTCTGTGGCTGCTGGGGCTAGCTTGCTGTGGACTCTGGCGTGCTTGGGTCTCACTGACGCTACCTTGCTTCACAGTGGACAGCCCTGCAGCCTCTGATGGGCCACAGGGCCACGATGACCAACTACTGACATTTGAGACAGGATGCACCGAGGTGGACTGCGGGTAAGTGTAAGTGTTTTTATAGGTGTGTGTGTGGCAGTGACCATGCCGTGATATATGACTGCCAGGACTGAGTGGCATATGAGTTGGCTATGTAACCAGTGTAGGATTAATTTAAGTGGGCTTTGGACAGTTCATCGAGTGCCAGGAAGGCCCCATTCCAGAACGCACGGCACCACTGCTATGGTGGGGCACTGCTGGTCTGCAGAGCGCTCTTGGCAGTGTGCCTCCCTGAGAGCCACGTCCCTGGCCGTCAGCTGCTGTGGTGAAGCCCCCTGGGGTCTTCCCTGTGTCGCAAGGGACCGGAGGATCAGGACCCCTTGTGGGGTATCCGTGCCGTCCCATCTCCACGTGTTGCGTGCGAGTAGTAGGCAGTGAAGCCCGTAACAGTGTGTGTGTGAGTGCCCCGGGAAAGTGTGGGTGAATGATGTCATTGCGCGAGTGAGTAGCTGGTGTGGCCGGCATGCGGCACGCACACGGAGCAGAGGGCCAGGTGGCCGCGGGAAGCCCTAGCGTGTGTGTTCCTGGGTCCTGCCGGAGTCGGGCGCATGGACATGTCCCCGGCCAGCTCAAGTGGGACTGTTGGCGTTGCCCAGGCTCCTTGGGCTTGCTTCTGGCTCGACCTGGTGCGTGCCCAAGCGTGAGGGAGCCAGGGCCTTGGGGCTCGGGGGTGACGTGGGATGCTGTGCTTCAGAGCCCACCTCTTGGCCGTGCCCACGCAACGCAAACACCACCCCCACCTGGACCACGGCCAGCAGGGCGTCCCAGGCCCCTTGTGTCAGCTTGCACCCATAGGTGCAGTGGTGCCACGGTGCTGGCTCGCTCGGGTCCCCGCCGGCATGGGTTGCCACTGTCACAGTGCTTTTCCTTGGGAGGCCAGCCGCTTGGGCCCAAGAGGGTGGCCGAGCGCTGGCGGTGGTGGTTCCTGGGGCAGCCGGGTCCCAAGCCATGCCCCTGGATCCAGCAGCGCTCAGCTCTCTTCCCCCTGGCCTCTTTCCTCAGGCCGGGCTCGGCCCCACACTACCTGGACGTGACCAGATTTACCAATAGGAGACCCGAGGCCCTGGCCCACTGGGCTTTGCAAGAGTGGGCTGCCAGCCTGGGCATTGTTGTCAGCCCGAAGAGCCTCCAGTTAGAGGCCGTCGAGGGTGAGTCGCGGGATGCAACTCCCGCAGGGTGAGCTGGCCCTCAGTGTAGTTGGCGTTTGTCTCCTGGTGCTGCTGCCAGAGCCCCGGGACACAACGTGAGGTTGCCGTGAGCCCAGGCAGAGCCTCTTGGTGCTGCTGCTGCTGCTGTTGCTTCTGCAGGCTGGGAGTCGTGCCCACGCTTCCCTCCCTCTCGCACAGCCCCTTTCCCCCTGAGGTCCAGGGTAGAATGCGCAGCCCGTAGGATGGCTGGACGCAGTAGTGTTTGCATGGGCGCTACGGGGCTGGGTTGCAACCTTGACAACTGTGGCCAGCGCCTGCCTGAAGTCCTGGCTGTGTGGTGGTGGTGGAAGGGTCCTGCCATAGGTTAGAAACCCTGAGCTGTCAGTGTGTGTCAGGCCCCAGGGGCAGTGCACACGTGTGCTCCCCGAGTGCAGAGGGCTGCTGGCAGAGTGGGCTTGCCCATGCAGAGAGGGAGAGATGGGTGGAGGGGGGGAGGCAGTGAGGGTAGGAGGGAGGGAAGAAGAGCACAGAGGGCTGGCAGAGGCCACGCGTGCCAGGTCCTGCGGCATGCAGGGCGGCTGCCCACCCAGGCGGTGGCGTGAGCTGAGGCCACGGCCCTCCCCTGGCTGCGGAGCTGGCACGCTGGGGACCCTCGCGTGCTTTGGTCTCACGGGAGTTCCCCTGCCCCTCCGTTGCAGTGGACGCCACCGCCCCCTTTGTAGGACCACCCACACCAGATAATGACAAAGCACTGGCCATTCCCACTGGCAGGACCGACGTGGACTCGGGGTAAGTGTGTGCGTGTGACAGTGGCTGTTGGACATGGCTGCCAGGCCTGAGTGGAATGTGGGGTGTGTCTGTGTTGCCGGGGGAGGGCCCGTGGGGTGAGCTGTGGAAGGCCGGCCGTGTGCCAGGAAGGCCCCGTTCTAGCCCTGCACGGCACCACTGCTCTGGTGGGGCACTGCTGGTCTGCAGAGCGCTCTTGGCAGTGTGCCTCCCTGAGAGCCGCGTCCCTGGCCGTCAGCTGCAGTGGTGAAGCCCCCTGGGGCCTTCCCTGTGTCGCAAGGGACCGGAGGATCAGGACCCCTTGTGGGGTATCCGTGCCGTCCCATCTCCACGTGTTGCGTGCGAGTAGTAGGCAGTGAAGCCCGTAACAGTGTGTGTGTGAGTGCCCCGGGAAAGTGTGGGTGAATGATGTCATTGCGCGAGTGAGTAGCTGGTGTGGCCGGCATGCGGCACGCACACGGAGCAGAGGGCCAGGTGGCCGCGGGAAGCCCTAGCGTGTGTGTTCCTGGGTCCTGCCGGAGTCGGGCGCATGGACATGTCCCCGGCCAGCTCAAGTGGGACTGTTGGCGTTGCCCAGGCTCCTTGGGCTTGCTTCTGGCTCGACCTGGTGCGTGCCCAAGCGTGAGGGAGCCAGGGCCTTGGGGCTCGGGGGTGACGTGGGATGCTGTGCTTCAGAGCCCACCTCTTGGCCGTGCCCACGCAACGCAAACACCACCCCCACCTGGACCACGGCCAGCAGGGCGTCCCAGGCCCCTTGTGTCAGCTTGCACCCATAGGTGCAGTGGTGCCACGGTGCTGGCTCGCTCGGGTCCCCGCTGGCATGGGTTGCCACTGTCACAGTGCTTTTTCCTTGGGAGGCCAGCCGCTTGGGCCCAAGAGGGTGGCCGAGCGCTGGCGGTGGTGGTTCCTGGGGCAGCCGGGTCCCAAGCCATGCCCCTGGATCCAGCAGCGCTCAGCTCTCTTCCCCCTGGCCTCTTTCCTCAGGCCGGGCTCGGCCCCACACTACCTGGACGTGACCAGATTTACCAATAGGAGACCCGAGGCCCTGGCCCACTGGGCTTTGCAAGAGTGGGCTGCCAGCCTGGGCATTGTTGTCAGCCCGAAGAGCCTCCAGTTAGAGGCCGTCGAGGGTGAGTCGCGGGATGCAACTCCCGCAGGGTGAGCTGGCCCTCAGTGTAGTTGGCGTTTGTCTCCTGGTGCTGCTGCCAGAGCCCCGGGACACAACGTGAGGTTGCCGTGAGCCCAGGCAGAGCCTCTTGGTGCTGCTGCTGCTGCTGTTGCTTCTGCAGGCTGGGAGTCGTGCCCACGCTTCCCTCCCTCTCGCACAGCCCCTTTCCCCCTGAGGTCCAGGGTAGAATGCGCAGCCCGTAGGATGGCTGGACGCAGTAGTGTTTGCATGGGCGCTACGGGGCTGGGTTGCAACCTTGACAACTGTGGCCAGCGCCTGCCTGAAGTCCTGGCTGTGTGGTGGTGGTGGAAGGGTCCTGCCATAGGTTAGAAACCCTGAGCTGTCAGTGTGTGTCAGGCCCCAGGGGCAGTGCACACGTGTGCTCCCCGAGTGCAGAGGGCTGCTGGCAGAGTGGGCTTGCCCATGCAGAGAGGGAGAGATGGGTGGAGGGGGGGAGGCAGTGAGGGTAGGAGGGAGGGAAGAAGAGCACAGAGGGCTGGCAGAGGCCACGCGTGCCAGGTCCTGCGGCATGCAGGGCGGCTGCCCACCCAGGCGGTGGCGTGAGCTGAGGCCACGGCCCTCCCCTGGCTGCGGAGCTGGCACGCTGGGGACCCTCGCGTGCTTTGGTCTCACGGGAGTTCCCCTGCCCCTCCGTTGCAGTGGACGCCACCGCCCCCTTTGTAGGACCACCCACACCAGATAATGACAAAGCACTGGCCATTCCCACTGGCAGGACCGACGTGGACTCGGGGTAAGTGTGTGCGTGTGACAGTGGCTGTTGGACATGGCTGCCAGGCCTGAGTGGAATGTGGGGTGTGTCTGTGTTGCCGGGGGAGGGCCCGTGGGGTGAGCTGTGGAAGGCCGGCCGTGTGCCAGGAAGGCCCCGTTCTAGCCCTGCACGGCACCACTGCTCTGGTGGGGCACTGCTGGTCTGCAGAGCGCTCTTGGCAGTGTGCCTCCCTGAGAGCCACGTCCCTGGCCGTCAGCTGCAGTGGTGAAGCCCCCTGGGGCCTTCCCTGTGTCGCAAGGGACCGGAGGATCAGGACCCCTTGTGGGGTATCCGTGCCGTCCCATCTCCACGTGTTGCGTGCGAGTAGTAGGCAGTGAAGCCCGTAACAGTGTGTGTGTGAGTGCCCCGGGAAAGTGTGGGTGAATGATGTCATTGCGCGAGTGAGTAGCTGGTGTGGCCGGCATGCGGCACGCACACGGAGCAGAGGGCCAGGTGGCCGCGGGAAGCCCTAGCGTGTGTGTTCCTGGGTCCTGCCGGAGTCGGGCGCATGGACATGTCCCCGGCCAGCTCAAGTGGGACTGTTGGCGTTGCCCAGGCTCCTTGGGCTTGCTTCTGGCTCGACCTGGTGCGTGCCCAAGCGTGAGGGAGCCAGGGCCTTGGGGCTCGGGGGTGACGTGGGATGCTGTGCTTCAGAGCCCACCTCTTGGCCGTGCCCACGCAACGCAAACACCACCCCCACCTGGACCACGGCCAGCAGGGCGTCCCAGGCCCCTTGTGTCAGCTTGCACCCATAGGTGCAGTGGTGCCACGGTGCTGGCTCGCTCGGGTCCCCGCTGGCATGGGTTGCCACTGTCACAGTGCTTTTTCCTTGGGAGGCCAGCCGCTTGGGCCCAAGAGGGTGGCCGAGCGCTGGCGGTGGTGGTTCCTGGGGCAGCCGGGTCCCAAGCCATGCCCCTGGATCCAGCAGCGCTCAGCTCTCTTCCCCCTGGCCTCTTTCCTCAGGCCGGGCTCGGCCCCACACTACCTGGACGTGACCAGATTTACCAATAGGAGACCCGAGGCCCTGGCCCACTGGGCTTTGCAAGAGTGGGCTGCCAGCCTGGGCATTGTTGTCAGCCCGAAGAGCCTCCAGTTAGAGGCCGTCGAGGGTGAGTCGCGGGATGCAACTCCCGCAGGGTGAGCTGGCCCTCAGTGTAGTTGGCGTTTGTCTCCTGGTGCTGCTGCCAGAGCCCCGGGACACAACGTGAGGTTGCCGTGAGCCCAGGCAGAGCCTCTTGGTGCTGCTGCTGCTGCTGTTGCTTCTGCAGGCTGGGAGTCGTGCCCACGCTTCCCTCCCTCTCGCACAGCCCCTTTCCCCCTGAGGTCCAGGGTAGAATGCGCAGCCCGTAGGATGGCTGGACGCAGTAGTGTTTGCATGGGCGCTACGGGGCTGGGTTGCAACCTTGACAACTGTGGCCAGCGCCTGCCTGAAGTCCTGGCTGTGTGGTGGTGGTGGAAGGGTCCTGCCATAGGTTAGAAACCCTGAGCTGTCAGTGTGTGTCAGGCCCCAGGGGCAGTGCACACGTGTGCTCCCCGAGTGCAGAGGGCTGCTGGCAGAGTGGGCTTGCCCATGCAGAGAGGGAGAGATGGGTGGAGGGGGGGAGGCAGTGAGGGTAGGAGGGAGGGAAGAAGAGCACAGAGGGCTGGCAGAGGCCACGCGTGCCAGGTCCTGCGGCATGCAGGGCGGCTGCCCACCCAGGCGGTGGCGTGAGCTGAGGCCACGGCCCTCCCCTGGCTGCGGAGCTGGCACGCTGGGGACCCTCGCGTGCTTTGGTCTCACGGGAGTTCCCCTGCCCCTCCGTTGCAGTGGACGCCACCGCCCCCTTTGTAGGACCACCCACACCAGATAATGACAAAGCACTGGCCATTCCCACTGGCAGGACCGACGTGGACTCGGGGTAAGTGTGTGCGTGTGACAGTGGCTGTTGGACATGGCTGCCAGGCCTGAGTGGAATGTGGGGTGTGTCTGTGTTGCCGGGGGAGGGCCCGTGGGGTGAGCTGTGGAAGGCCGGCCGTGTGCCAGGAAGGCCCCGTTCTAGCCCTGCACGGCACCACTGCTCTGGTGGGGCACTGCTGGTCTGCAGAGCGCTCTTGGCAGTGTGCCTCCCTGAGAGCCACGTCCCTGGCCGTCAGCTGCAGTGGTGAAGCCCCCTGGGGCCTTCCCTGTGTCGCAAGGGACCGGAGGATCAGGACCCCTTGTGGGGTATCCGTGCCGTCCCATCTCCACGTGTTGCGTGCGAGTAGTAGGCAGTGAAGCCCGTAACAGTGTGTGTGTGAGTGCCCCGGGAAAGTGTGGGTGAATGATGTCATTGCGCGAGTGAGTAGCTGGTGTGGCCGGCATGCGGCACGCACACGGAGCAGAGGGCCAGGTGGCCGCGGGAAGCCCTAGCGTGTGTGTTCCTGGGTCCTGCCGGAGTCGGGCGCATGGACATGTCCCCGGCCAGCTCAAGTGGGACTGTTGGCGTTGCCCAGGCTCCTTGGGCTTGCTTCTGGCTCGACCTGGTGCGTGCCCAAGCGTGAGGGAGCCAGGGCCTTGGGGCTCGGGGGTGACGTGGGATGCTGTGCTTCAGAGCCCACCTCTTGGCCGTGCCCACGCAACGCAAACACCACCCCCACCTGGACCACGGCCAGCAGGGCGTCCCAGGCCCCTTGTGTCAGCTTGCACCCATAGGTGCAGTGGTGCCACGGTGCTGGCTCGCTCGGGTCCCCGCTGGCATGGGTTGCCACTGTCACAGTGCTTTTCCTTGGGAGGCCAGCCGCTTGGGCCCAAGAGGGTGGCCGAGCGCTGGCGGTGGTGGTTCCTGGGGCAGCCGGGTCCCAAGCCATGCCCCTGGATCCAGCAGCGCTCAGCTCTCTTCCCCCTGGCCTCTTTCCTCAGGCCGGGCTCGGCCCCACACTACCTGGACGTGACCAGATTTACCAATAGGAGACCCGAGGCCCTGGCCCACTGGGCTTTGCAAGAGTGGGCTGCCAGCCTGGGCATTGTTGTCAGCCCGAAGAGCCTCCAGTTAGAGGCCGTCGAGGGTGAGTCGCGGGATGCAACTCCCGCAGGGTGAGCTGGCCCTCAGTGTAGTTGGCGTTTGTCTCCTGGTGCTGCTGCCAGAGCCCCGGGACACAACGTGAGGTTGCCGTGAGCCCAGGCAGAGCCTCTTGGTGCTGCTGCTGCTGCTGTTGCTTCTGCAGGCTGGGAGTCGTGCCCACGCTTCCCTCCCTCTCGCACAGCCCCTTTCCCCCTGAGGTCCAGGGTAGAATGCGCAGCCCGTAGGATGGCTGGACGCAGTAGTGTTTGCATGGGCGCTACGGGGCTGGGTTGCAACCTTGACAACTGTGGCCAGCGCCTGCCTGAAGTCCTGGCTGTGTGGTGGTGGTGGAAGGGTCCTGCCATAGGTTAGAAACCCTGAGCTGTCAGTGTGTGTCAGGCCCCAGGGGCAGTGCACACGTGTGCTCCCCGAGTGCAGAGGGCTGCTGGCAGAGTGGGCTTGCCCATGCAGAGAGGGAGAGATGGGTGGAGGGGGGGAGGCAGTGAGGGTAGGAGGGAGGGAAGAAGAGCACAGAGGGCTGGCAGAGGCCACGCGTGCCAGGTCCTGCGGCATGCAGGGCGGCTGCCCACCCAGGCGGTGGCGTGAGCTGAGGCCACGGCCCTCCCCTGGCTGCGGAGCTGGCACGCTGGGGACCCTCGCGTGCTTTGGTCTCACGGGAGTTCCCCTGCCCCTCCGTTGCAGTGGACGCCACCGCCCCCTTTGTAGGACCACCCACACCAGATAATGACAAAGCACTGGCCATTCCCACTGGCAGGACCGACGTGGACTCGGGGTAAGTGTGTGCGTGTGACAGTGGCTGTTGGACATGGCTGCCAGGCCTGAGTGGAATGTGGGGTGTGTCTGTGTTGCCGGGGGAGGGCCCGTGGGGTGAGCTGTGGAAGGCCGGCCGTGTGCCAGGAAGGCCCCGTTCTAGCCCTGCACGGCACCACTGCTCTGGTGGGGCACTGCTGGTCTGCAGAGCGCTCTTGGCAGTGTGCCTCCCTGAGAGCCGCGTCCCTGGCCGTCAGCTGCAGTGGTGAAGCCCCCTGGGGCCTTCCCTGTGTCGCAAGGGACCGGAGGATCAGGACCCCTTGTGGGGTATCCGTGCCGTCCCATCTCCACGTGTTGCGTGCGAGTAGTAGGCAGTGAAGCCCGTAACAGTGTGTGTGTGAGTGCCCCGGGAAAGTGTGGGTGAATGATGTCATTGCGCGAGTGAGTAGCTGGTGTGGCCGGCATGCGGCACGCACACGGAGCAGAGGGCCAGGTGGCCGCGGGAAGCCCTAGCGTGTGTGTTCCTGGGTCCTGCCGGAGTCGGGCGCATGGGCATGTCCCCGGCCAGCTCAAGTGGGACTGTTGGCGTTGCCCAGGCTCCTTGGGCTTGCTTCTGGCTCGACCTGGTGCGTGCCCAAGCGTGAGGGAGCCAGGGCCTTGGGGCTCGGGGGTGACGTGGGATGCTGTGCTTCAGAGCCCACCTCTTGGCCGTGCCCACGCAACGCAAACACCACCCCCACCTGGACCACGGCCAGCAGGGCGTCCCAGGCCCCTTGTGTCAGCTTGCACCCATAGGTGCAGTGGTGCCACGGTGCTGGCTCGCTCGGGTCCCCGCTGGCATGGGTTGCCACTGTCACAGTGCTTTTCCTTGGGAGGCCAGCCGCTTGGGCCCAAGAGGGTGGCCGAGCGCTGGCGGTGGTGGTTCCTGGGGCAGCCGGGTCCCAAGCCATGCCCCTGGATCCAGCAGCGCTCAGCTCTCTTCCCCCTGGCCTCTTTCCTCAGGCCGGGCTCGGCCCCACACTACCTGGACGTGACCAGATTTACCAATAGGAGACCCGAGGCCCTGGCCCACTGGGCTTTGCAAGAGTGGGCTGCCAGCCTGGGCATTGTTGTCAGCCCGAAGAGCCTCCAGTTAGAGGCCGTCGAGGGTGAGTCGCGGGATGCAACTCCCGCAGGGTGAGCTGGCCCTCAGTGTAGTTGGCGTTTGTCTCCTGGTGCTGCTGCCAGAGCCCCGGGACACAACGTGAGGTTGCCGTGAGCCCAGGCAGAGCCTCTTGGTGCTGCTGCTGCTGCTGTTGCTTCTGCAGGCTGGGAGTCGTGCCCACGCTTCCCTCCCTCTCGCACAGCCCCTTTCCCCCTGAGGTCCAGGGTAGAATGCGCAGCCCGTAGGATGGCTGGACGCAGTAGTGTTTGCATGGGCGCTACGGGGCTGGGTTGCAACCTTGACAACTGTGGCCAGCGCCTGCCTGAAGTCCTGGCTGTGTGGTGGTGGTGGAAGGGTCCTGCCATAGGTTAGAAACCCTGAGCTGTCAGTGTGTGTCAGGCCCCAGGGGCAGTGCACACGTGTGCTCCCCGAGGGCAGAGGGCTGCTGGCAGAGTGGGCTTGCCCATGCAGAGAGGGAGAGATGGGTGGAGGGGGGGAGGCAGTGAGGGTAGGAGGGAGGGAAGAAGAGCACAGAGGGCTGGCAGAGGCCACGCGTGCCAGGTCCTGCGGCATGCAGGGCGGCTGCCCACCCAGGCGGTGGCGTGAGCTGAGGCCACGGCCCTCCCCTGGCTGCGGAGCTGGCACGCTGGGGACCCTCGCGTGCTTTGGTCTCACGGGAGTTCCCCTGCCCCTCCGTTGCAGTGGACGCCACCGCCCCCTTTGTAGGACCACCCACACCAGATAATGACAAAGCACTGGCCATTCCCACTGGCAGGACCGACGTGGACTCGGGGTAAGTGTGTGCGTGTGACAGTGGCTGTTGGACATGGCTGCCAGGCCTGAGTGGAATGTGGGGTGTGTCTGTGTTGCCGGGGGAGGGCCCGTGGGGTGAGCTGTGGAAGGCCGGCCGTGTGCCAGGAAGGCCCCGTTCTAGCCCTGCACGGCACCACTGCTCTGGTGGGGCACTGCTGGTCTGCAGAGCGCTCTTGGCAGTGTGCCTCCCTGAGAGCCGCGTCCCTGGCCGTCAGCTGCGGTGGTGAAGCCCCCTGGGGCCTTCCCTGTGTCGCAAGGGACCGGAGGATCAGGACCCCTTGTGGGGTATCCGTGCCGTCCCATCTCCACGTGTTGCGTGCGAGTAGTAGGCAGTGAAGCCCGTAACAGTGTGTGTGTGAGTGCCCCGGGAAAGTGTGGGTGAATGATGTCATTGCGCGAGTGAGTAGCTGGTGTGGCCGGCATGCGGCACGCACACGGAGCAGAGGGCCAGGTGGCCGCGGGAAGCCCTAGCGTGTGTGTTCCTGGGTCCTGCCGGAGTCGGGCGCATGGACATGTCCCCGGCCAGCTCAAGTGGGACTGTTGGCGTTGCCCAGGCTCCTTGGGCTTGCTTCTGGCTCGACCTGGTGCGTGCCCAAGCGTGAGGGAGCCAGGGCCTTGGGGCTCGGGGGTGACGTGGGATGCTGTGCTTCAGAGCCCACCTCTTGGCCGTGCCCACGCAACGCAAACACCACCCCCACCTGGACCACGGCCAGCAGGGCGTCCCAGGCCCCTTGTGTCAGCTTGCACCCATAGGTGCAGTGGTGCCACGGTGCTGGCTCGCTCGGGTCCCCGCTGGCATGGGTTGCCACTGTCACAGTGTTTTTCCTTGGGAGGCCAGCCGCTTGGGCCCAAGAGGGTGGCCGAGCGCTGGCGGTGGTGGTTCCTGGGGCAGCCGGGTCCCAAGCCATGCCCCTGGATCCAGCAGCGCTCAGCTCTCTTCCCCCTGGCCTCTTTCCTCAGGCCGGGCTCGGCCCCACACTACCTGGACGTGACCAGATTTACCAATAGGAGACCCGAGGCCCTGGCCCACTGGGCTTTGCAAGAGTGGGCTGCCAGCCTGGGCATTGTTGTCAGCCCGAAGAGCCTCCAGTTAGAGGCCGTCGAGGGTGAGTCGCGGGATGCAACTCCCGCAGGGTGAGCTGGCCCTCAGTGTAGTTGGCGTTTGTCTCCTGGTGCTGCTGCCAGAGCCCCGGGACACAACGTGAGGTTGCCGTGAGCCCAGGCAGAGCCTCTTGGTGCTGCTGCTGCTGCTGTTGCTTCTGCAGGCTGGGAGTCGTGCCCACGCTTCCCTCCCTCTCGCACAGCCCCTTTCCCCCTGAGGTCCAGGGTAGAATGCGCAGCCCGTAGGATGGCTGGACGCAGTAGTGTTTGCATGGGCGCTACGGGGCTGGGTTGCAACCTTGACAACTGTGGCCAGCGCCTGCCTGAAGTCCTGGCTGTGTGGTGGTGGTGGAAGGGTCCTGCCATAGGTTAGAAACCCTGAGCTGTCAGTGTGTGTCAGGCCCCAGGGGCAGTGCACACGTGTGCTCCCCGAGTGCAGAGGGCTGCTGCCAGAGTGGGCTTGCCCATGCAGAGAGGGAGAGATGGGTGGAGGGGGGGAGGCAGTGAGGGTAGGAGGGAGGGAAGAAGAGCACAGAGGGCTGGCAGAGGCCACGCGTGCCAGGTCCTGCGGCATGCAGGGCGGCTGCCCACCCAGGCGGTGGCGTGAGCTGAGGCCACGGCCCTCCCCTGGCTGCGGAGCTGGCACGCTGGGGACCCTCGCGTGCTTTGGTCTCACGGGAGTTCCCCTGCCCCTCCGTTGCAGTGGACGCCACCGCCCCCTTTGTAGGACCACCCACACCAGATAATGACAAAGCACTGGCCATTCCCACTGGCAGGACCGACGTGGACTCGGGGTAAGTGTGTGCGTGTGACAGTGGCTGTTGGACATGGCTGCCAGGCCTGAGTGGAATGTGGGGTGTGTCTGTGTTGCCGGGGGAGGGCCCGTGGGGTGAGCTGTGGAAGGCCGGCCGTGTGCCAGGAAGGCCCCGTTCTAGCCCTGCACGGCACCACTGCTCTGGTGGGGCACTGCTGGTCTGCAGAGCGCTCTTGGCAGTGTGCCTCCCTGAGAGCCGCGTCCCTGGCCGTCAGCTGCAGTGGTGAAGCCCCCTGGGGCCTTCCCTGTGTCGCAAGGGACCGGAGGATCAGGACCCCTTGTGGGGTATCCGTGCCGTCCCATCTCCACGTGTTGCGTGCGAGTAGTAGGCAGTGAAGCCCGTAACAGTGTGTGTGTGAGTGCCCCGGGAAAGTGTGGGTGAATGATGTCATTGCGCGAGTGAGTAGCTGGTGTGGCCGGCATGCGGCACGCACACGGAGCAGAGGGCCAGGTGGCCGCGGGAAGCCCTAGCGTGTGTGTTCCTGGGTCCTGCCGGAGTCGGGCGCATGGACATGTCCCCGGCCAGCTCAAGTGGGACTGTTGGCGTTGCCCAGGCTCCTTGGGCTTGCTTCTGGCTCGACCTGGTGCGTGCCCAAGCGTGAGGGAGCCAGGGCCTTGGGGCTCGGGGGTGACGTGGGATGCTGTGCTTCAGAGCCCACCTCTTGGCCGTGCCCACGCAACGCAAACACCACCCCCACCTGGACCACGGCCAGCAGGGCGTCCCAGGCCCCTTGTGTCAGCTTGCACCCATAGGTGCAGTGGTGCCACGGTGCTGGCTCGCTCGGGTCCCCGCTGGCATGGGTTGCCACTGTCACAGTGCTTTTCCTTGGGAGGCCAGCCGCTTGGGCCCAAGAGGGTGGCCGAGCGCTGGCGGTGGTGGTTCCTGGGGCAGCCGGGTCCCAAGCCATGCCCCTGGATCCAGCAGCGCTCAGCTCTCTTCCCCCTGGCCTCTTTCCTCAGGCCGGGCTCGGCCCCACACTACCTGGACGTGACCAGATTTACCAATAGGAGACCCGAGGCCCTGGCCCACTGGGCTTTGCAAGAGTGGGCTGCCAGCCTGGGCATTGTTGTCAGCCCGAAGAGCCTCCAGTTAGAGGCCGTCGAGGGTGAGTCGCGGGATGCAACTCCCGCAGGGTGAGCTGGCCCTCAGTGTAGTTGGCGTTTGTCTCCTGGTGCTGCTGCCAGAGCCCCGGGACACAACGTGAGGTTGCCGTGAGCCCAGGCAGAGCCTCTTGGTGCTGCTGCTGCTGCTGTTGCTTCTGCAGGCTGGGAGTCGTGCCCACGCTTCCCTCCCTCTCGCACAGCCCCTTTCCCCCTGAGGTCCAGGGTAGAATGCGCAGCCCGTAGGATGGCTGGACGCAGTAGTGTTTGCATGGGCGCTACGGGGCTGGGTTGCAACCTTGACAACTGT
This sequence comes from Ochotona curzoniae, assembly GCF_017591425.1. NCBI lineage: Eukaryota > Metazoa > Chordata > Mammalia > Lagomorpha > Ochotonidae > Ochotona > Ochotona curzoniae. The sequence continues at coordinate 39,660 of NW_024465112.1, read as the reverse complement.
GGCCAGCGCCTGCCTGAAGTCCTGGCTGTGTGGTGGTGGTGGAAGGGTCCTGCCATAGGTTAGAAACCCTGAGCTGTCAGTGTGTGTCAGGCCCCAGGGGCAGTGCACACGTGTGCTCCCCGAGTGCAGAGGGCTGCTGCCAGAGTGGGCTTGCCCATGCAGAGAGGGAGAGATGGGTGGAGGGGGGGAGGCAGTGAGGGTAGGAGGGAGGGAAGAAGAGCACAGAGGGCTGGCAGAGGCCACGCGTGCCAGGTCCTGCGGCATGCAGGGCGGCTGCCCACCCAGGCGGTGGCGTGAGCTGAGGCCACGGCCCTCCCCTGGCTGCGGAGCTGGCACGCTGGGGACCCTCGCGTGCTTTGGTCTCACGGGAGTTCCCCTGCCCCTCCGTTGCAGTGGACGCCACCGCCCCCTTTGTAGGACCACCCACACCAGATAATGACAAAGCACTGGCCATTCCCACTGGCAGGACCGACGTGGACTCGGGGTAAGTGTGTGCGTGTGACAGTGGCTGTTGGACATGGCTGCCAGGCCTGAGTGGAATGTGGGGTGTGTCTGTGTTGCCGGGGGAGGGCCCGTGGGGTGAGCTGTGGAAGGCCGGCCGTGTGCCAGGAAGGCCCCGTTCTAGCCCTGCACGGCACCACTGCTCTGGTGGGGCACTGCTGGTCTGCAGAGCGCTCTTGGCAGTGTGCCTCCCTGAGAGCCGCGTCCCTGGCCGTCAGCTGCAGTGGTGAAGCCCCCTGGGGCCTTCCCTGTGTCGCAAGGGACCGGAGGATCAGGACCCCTTGTGGGGTATCCGTGCCGTCCCATCTCCACGTGTTGCGTGCGAGTAGTAGGCAGTGAAGCCCGTAACAGTGTGTGTGTGAGTGCCCCGGGAAAGTGTGGGTGAATGATGTCATTGCGCGAGTGAGTAGCTGGTGTGGCCGGCATGCGGCACGCACACGGAGCAGAGGGCCAGGTGGCCGCGGGAAGCCCTAGCGTGTGTGTTCCTGGGTCCTGCCGGAGTCGGGCGCATGGACATGTCCCCGGCCAGCTCAAGTGGGACTGTTGGCGTTGCCCAGGCTCCTTGGGCTTGCTTCTGGCTCGACCTGGTGCGTGCCCAAGCGTGAGGGAGCCAGGGCCTTGGGGCTCGGGGGTGACGTGGGATGCTGTGCTTCAGAGCCCACCTCTTGGCCGTGCCCACGCAACGCAAACACCACCCCCACCTGGACCACGGCCAGCAGGGCGTCCCAGGCCCCTTGTGTCAGCTTGCACCCATAGGTGCAGTGGTGCCACGGTGCTGGCTCGCTCGGGTCCCCGCCGGCATGGGTTGCCACTGTCACAGTGCTTTTCCTTGGGAGGCCAGCCGCTTGGGCCCAAGAGGGTGGCCGAGCGCTGGCGGTGGTGGTTCCTGGGGCAGCCGGGTCCCAAGCCATGCCCCTGGATCCAGCAGCGCTCAGCTCTCTTCCCCCTGGCCTCTTTCCTCAGGCCGGGCTCGGCCCCACACTACCTGGACGTGACCAGATTTACCAATAGGAGACCCGAGGCCCTGGCCCACTGGGCTTTGCAAGAGTGGGCTGCCAGCCTGGGCATTGTTGTCAGCCCGAAGAGCCTCCAGTTAGAGGCCGTCGAGGGTGAGTCGCGGGATGCAACTCCCGCAGGGTGAGCTGGCCCTCAGTGTAGTTGGCGTTTGTCTCCTGGTGCTGCTGCCAGAGCCCCGGGACACAACGTGAGGTTGCCGTGAGCCCAGGCAGAGCCTCTTGGTGCTGCTGCTGCTGCTGTTGCTTCTGCAGGCTGGGAGTCGTGCCCACGCTTCCCTCCCTCTCGCACAGCCCCTTTCCCCCTGAGGTCCAGGGTAGAATGCGCAGCCCGTAGGATGGCTGGACGCAGTAGTGTTTGCATGGGCGCTACGGGGCTGGGTTGCAACCTTGACAACTGTGGCCAGCGCCTGCCTGAAGTCCTGGCTGTGTGGTGGTGGTGGAAGGGTCCTGCCATAGGTTAGAAACCCTGAGCTCTCAGTGTGTGTCAGGCCCCAGGGGCAGTGCACACGTGTGCTCCCCGAGTGCAGAGGGCTGCTGGCAGAGTGGGCTTGCCCATGCAGAGAGGGAGAGATGGGTGGAGGGGGGGAGGCAGTGAGGGTAGGAGGGAGGGAAGAAGAGCACAGAGGGCTGGCAGAGGCCACGCGTGCCAGGTCCTGCGGCATGCAGGGCGGCTGCCCACCCAGGCGGTGGCGTGAGCTGAGGCCACGGCCCTCCCCTGGCTGCGGAGCTGGCACGCTGGGGACCCTCGCGTGCTTTGGTCTCACGGGAGTTCCCCTGCCCCTCCGTTGCAGTGGACGCCACCGCCCCCTTTGTAGGACCACCCACACCAGATAATGACAAAGCACTGGCCATTCCCACTGGCAGGACCGACGTGGACTCGGGGTAAGTGTGTGCGTGTGACAGTGGCTGTTGGACATGGCTGCCAGGCCTGAGTGGAATGTGGGGTGTGTCTGTGTTGCCGGGGGAGGGCCCGTGGGGTGAGCTGTGGAAGGCCGGCCGTGTGCCAGGAAGGCCCCGTTCTAGCCCTGCACGGCACCACTGCTCTGGTGGGGCACTGCTGGTCTGCAGAGCGCTCTTGGCAGTGTGCCTCCCTGAGAGCCGCGTCCCTGGCCGTCAGCTGCAGTGGTGAAGCCCCCTGGGGCCTTCCCTGTGTCGCAAGGGACCGGAGGATCAGGACCCCTTGTGGGGTATCCGTGCCGTCCCATCTCCACGTGTTGCGTGCGAGTAGTAGGCAGTGAAGCCCGTAACAGTGTGTGTGTGAGTGCCCCGGGAAAGTGTGGGTGAATGATGTCATTGCGCGAGTGAGTAGCTGGTGTGGCCGGCATGCGGCACGCACACGGAGCAGAGGGCCAGGTGGCCGCGGGAAGCCCTAGCGTGTGTGTTCCTGGGTCCTGCCGGAGTCGGGCGCATGGACATGTCCCCGGCCAGCTCAAGTGGGACTGTTGGCGTTGCCCAGGCTCCTTGGGCTTGCTTCTGGCTCGACCTGGTGCGTGCCCAAGCGTGAGGGAGCCAGGGCCTTGGGGCTCGGGGGTGACGTGGGATGCTGTGCTTCAGAGCCCACCTCTTGGCCGTGCCCACGCAACGCAAACACCACCCCCACCTGGACCACGGCCAGCAGGGCGTCCCAGGCCCCTTGTGTCAGCTTGCACCCATAGGTGCAGTGGTGCCACGGTGCTGGCTCGCTCGGGTCCCCGCCGGCATGGGTTGCCACTGTCACAGTGCTTTTCCTTGGGAGGCCAGCCGCTTGGGCCCAAGAGGGTGGCCGAGCGCTGGCGGTGGTGGTTCCTGGGGCAGCCGGGTCCCAAGCCATGCCCCTGGATCCAGCAGCGCTCAGCTCTCTTCCCCCTGGCCTCTTTCCTCAGGCCGGGCTCGGCCCCACACTACCTGGACGTGACCAGATTTACCAATAGGAGACCCGAGGCCCTGGCCCACTGGGCTTTGCAAGAGTGGGCTGCCAGCCTGGGCATTGTTGTCAGCCCGAAGAGCCTCCAGTTAGAGGCCGTCGAGGGTGAGTCGCGGGATGCAACTCCCGCAGGGTGAGCTGGCCCTCAGTGTAGTTGGCGTTTGTCTCCTGGTGCTGCTGCCAGAGCCCCGGGACACAACGTGAGGTTGCCGTGAGCCCAGGCAGAGCCTCTTGGTGCTGCTGCTGCTGCTGTTGCTTCTGCAGGCTGGGAGTCGTGCCCACGCTTCCCTCCCTCTCGCACAGCCCCTTTCCCCCTGAGGTCCAGGGTAGAATGCGCAGCCCGTAGGATGGCTGGACGCAGTAGTGTTTGCATGGGCGCTACGGGGCTGGGTTGCAACCTTGACAACTGTGGCCAGCGCCTGCCTGAAGTCCTGGCTGTGTGGTGGTGGTGGAAGGGTCCTGCCATAGGTTAGAAACCCTGAGCTGTCAGTGTGTGTCAGGCCCCAGGGGCAGTGCACACGTGTGCTCCCCGAGGGCAGAGGGCTGCTGGCAGAGTGGGCTTGCCCATGCAGAGAGGGAGAGATGGGTGGAGGGGGGGAGGCAGTGAGGGTAGGAGGGAGGGAAGAAGAGCACAGAGGGCTGGCAGAGGCCACGCGTGCCAGGTCCTGCGGCATGCAGGGCGGCTGCCCACCCAGGCGGTGGCGTGAGCTGAGGCCACGGCCCTCCCCTGGCTGCGGAGCTGGCACGCTGGGGACCCTCGCGTGCTTTGGTCTCACGGGAGTTCCCCTGCCCCTCCGTTGCAGTGGACGCCACCGCCCCCTTTGTAGGACCACCCACACCAGATAATGACAAAGCACTGGCCATTCCCACTGGCAGGACCGACGTGGACTCGGGGTAAGTGTGTGCGTGTGACAGTGGCTGTTGGACATGGCTGCCAGGCCTGAGTGGAATGTGGGGTGTGTCTGTGTTGCCGGGGAGGGCCCGTGGGGTGAGCTGTGGAAGGCCGGCCGTGTGCCAGGAAGGCCCCGTTCTAGCCCTGCACGGCACCACTGCTCTGGTGGGGCACTGCTGGTCTGCAGAGCGCTCTTGGCAGTGTGCCTCCCTGAGAGCCGCGTCCCTGGCCGTCAGCTGCAGTGGTGAAGCCCCCTGGGGCCTTCCCTGTGTCGCAAGGGACCGGAGGATCAGGACCCCTTGTGGGGTATCCGTGCCGTCCCATCTCCACGTGTTGCGTGCGAGTAGTAGGCAGTGAAGCCCGTAACAGTGTGTGTGTGAGTGCCCCGGGAAAGTGTGGGTGAATGATGTCATTGCGCGAGTGAGTAGCTGGTGTGGCCGGCATGCGGCACGCACACGGAGCAGAGGGCCAGGTGGCCGCGGGAAGCCCTAGCGTGTGTGTTCCTGGGTCCTGCCGGAGTCGGGCGCATGGACATGTCCCCGGCCAGCTCAAGTGGGACTGTTGGCGTTGCCCAGGCTCCTTGGGCTTGCTTCTGGCTCGACCTGGTGCGTGCCCAAGCGTGAGGGAGCCAGGGCCTTGGGGCTCGGGGGTGACGTGGGATGCTGTGCTTCAGAGCCCACCTCTTGGCCGTGCCCACGCAACGCAAACACCACCCCCACCTGGACCACGGCCAGCAGGGCGTCCCAGGCCCCTTGTGTCAGCTTGCACCCATAGGTGCAGTGGTGCCACGGTGCTGGCTCGCTCGGGTCCCCGCTGGCATGGGTTGCCACTGTCACAGTGCTTTTCCTTGGGAGGCCAGCCGCTTGGGCCCAAGAGGGTGGCCGAGCGCTGGCGGTGGTGGTTCCTGGGGCAGCCGGGTCCCAAGCCATGCCCCTGGATCCAGCAGCGCTCAGCTCTCTTCCCCCTGGCCTCTTTCCTCAGGCCGGGCTCGGCCCCACACTACCTGGACGTGACCAGATTTACCAATAGGAGACCCGAGGCCCTGGCCCACTGGGCTTTGCAAGAGTGGGCTGCCAGCCTGGGCATTGTTGTCAGCCCGAAGAGCCTCCAGTTAGAGGCCGTCGAGGGTGAGTCGCGGGATGCAACTCCCGCAGGGTGAGCTGGCCCTCAGTGTAGTTGGCGTTTGTCTCCTGGTGCTGCTGCCAGAGCCCCGGGACACAACGTGAGGTTGCCGTGAGCCCAGGCAGAGCCTCTTGGTGCTGCTGCTGCTGCTGTTGCTTCTGCAGGCTGGGAGTCGTGCCCACGCTTCCCTCCCTCTCGCACAGCCCCTTTCCCCCTGAGGTCCAGGGTAGAATGCGCAGCCCGTAGGATGGCTGGACGCAGTAGTGTTTGCATGGGCGCTACGGGGCTGGGTTGCAACCTTGACAACTGTGGCCAGCGCCTGCCTGAAGTCCTGGCTGTGTGGTGGTGGTGGAAGGGTCCTGCCATAGGTTAGAAACCCTGAGCTGTCAGTGTGTGTCAGGCCCCAGGGGCAGTGCACACGTGTGCTCCCCGAGGGCAGAGGGCTGCTGGCAGAGTGGGCTTGCCCATGCAGAGAGGGAGAGATGGGTGGAGGGGGGGAGGCAGTGAGGGTAGGAGGGAGGGAAGAAGAGCACAGAGGGCTGGCAGAGGCCACGCGTGCCAGGTCCTGCGGCATGCAGGGCGGCTGCCCACCCAGGCGGTGGCGTGAGCTGAGGCCACGGCCCTCCCCTGGCTGCGGAGCTGGCACGCTGGGGACCCTCGCGTGCTTTGGTCTCACGGGAGTTCCCCTGCCCCTCCGTTGCAGTGGACGCCACCGCCCCCTTTGTAGGACCACCCACACCAGATAATGACAAAGCACTGGCCATTCCCACTGGCAGGACCGACGTGGACTCGGGGTAAGTGTGTGCGTGTGACAGTGGCTGTTGGACATGGCTGCCAGGCCTGAGTGGAATGTGGGGTGTGTCTGTGTTGCCGGGGAGGGCCCGTGGGGTGAGCTGTGGAAGGCCGGCCGTGTGCCAGGAAGGCCCCGTTCTAGCCCTGCACGGCACCACTGCTCTGGTGGGGCACTGCTGGTCTGCAGAGCGCTCTTGGCAGTGTGCCTCCCTGAGAGCCGCGTCCCTGGCCGTCAGCTGCAGTGGTGAAGCCCCCTGGGGCCTTCCCTGTGTCGCAAGGGACCGGAGGATCAGGACCCCTTGTGGGGTATCCGTGCCGTCCCATCTCCACGTGTTGCGTGCGAGTAGTAGGCAGTGAAGCCCGTAACAGTGTGTGTGTGAGTGCCCCGGGAAAGTGTGGGTGAATGATGTCATTGCGCGAGTGAGTAGCTGGTGTGGCCGGCATGCGGCACGCACACGGAGCAGAGGGCCAGGTGGCCGCGGGAAGCCCTAGCGTGTGTGTTCCTGGGTCCTGCCGGAGTCGGGCGCATGGACATGTCCCCGGCCAGCTCAAGTGGGACTGTTGGCGTTGCCCAGGCTCCTTGGGCTTGCTTCTGGCTCGACCTGGTGCGTGCCCAAGCGTGAGGGAGCCAGGGCCTTGGGGCTCGGGGGTGACGTGGGATGCTGTGCTTCAGAGCCCACCTCTTGGCCGTGCCCACGCAACGCAAACACCACCCCCACCTGGACCACGGCCAGCAGGGCGTCCCAGGCCCCTTGTGTCAGCTTGCACCCATAGGTGCAGTGGTGCCACGGTGCTGGCTCGCTCGGGTCCCCGCTGGCATGGGTTGCCACTGTCACAGTGCTTTTCCTTGGGAGGCCAGCCGCTTGGGCCCAAGAGGGTGGCCGAGCGCTGGCGGTGGTGGTTCCTGGGGCAGCCGGGTCCCAAGCCATGCCCCTGGATCCAGCAGCGCTCAGCTCTCTTCCCCCTGGCCTCTTTCCTCAGGCCGGGCTCGGCCCCACACTACCTGGACGTGACCAGATTTACCAATAGGAGACCCGAGGCCCTGGCCCACTGGGCTTTGCAAGAGTGGGCTGCCAGCCTGGGCATTGTTGTCAGCCCGAAGAGCCTCCAGTTAGAGGCCGTCGAGGGTGAGTCGCGGGATGCAACTCCCGCAGGGTGAGCTGGCCCTCAGTGTAGTTGGCGTTTGTCTCCTGGTGCTGCTGCCAGAGCCCCGGGACACAACGTGAGGTTGCCGTGAGCCCAGGCAGAGCCTCTTGGTGCTGCTGCTGCTGCTGTTGCTTCTGCAGGCTGGGAGTCGTGCCCACGCTTCCCTCCCTCTCGCACAGCCCCTTTCCCCCTGAGGTCCAGGGTAGAATGCGCAGCCCGTAGGATGGCTGGACGCAGTAGTGTTTGCATGGGCGCTACGGGGCTGGGTTGCAACCTTGACAACTGTGGCCAGCGCCTGCCTGAAGTCCTGGCTGTGTGGTGGTGGTGGAAGGGTCCTGCCATAGGTTAGAAACCCTGAGCTCTCAGTGTGTGTCAGGCCCCAGGGGCAGTGCACACGTGTGCTCCCCGAGGGCAGAGGGCTGCTGGCAGAGTGGGCTTGCCCATGCAGAGAGGGAGAGATGGGTGGAGGGGGGGAGGCAGTGAGGGTAGGAGGGAGGGAAGAAGAGCACAGAGGGCTGGCAGAGGCCACGCGTGCCAGGTCCTGCGGCATGCAGGGCGGCTGCCCACCCAGGCGGTGGCGTGAGCTGAGGCCACGGCCCTCCCCTGGCTGCGGAGCTGGCACGCTGGGGACCCTCGCGTGCTTTGGTCTCACGGGAGTTCCCCTGCCCCTCCGTTGCAGTGGACGCCACCGCCCCCTTTGTAGGACCACCCACACCAGATAATGACAAAGCACTGGCCATTCCCACTGGCAGGACCGACGTGGACTCGGGGTAAGTGTGTGCGTGTGACAGTGGCTGTTGGACATGGCTGCCAGGCCTGAGTGGAATGTGGGGTGTGTCTGTGTTGCCGGGGGAGGGCCCGTGGGGTGAGCTGTGGAAGGCCGGCCGTGTGCCAGGAAGGCCCCGTTCTAGCCCTGCACGGCACCACTGCTCTGGTGGGGCACTGCTGGTCTGCAGAGCGCTCTTGGCAGTGTGCCTCCCTGAGAGCCGCGTCCCTGGCCGTCAGCTGCAGTGGTGAAGCCCCCTGGGGCCTTCCCTGTGTCGCAAGGGACCGGAGGATCAGGACCCCTTGTGGGGTATCCGTGCCGTCCCATCTCCACGTGTTGCGTGCGAGTAGTAGGCAGTGAAGCCCGTAACAGTGTGTGTGTGAGTGCCCCGGGAAAGTGTGGGTGAATGATGTCATTGCGCGAGTGAGTAGCTGGTGTGGCCGGCATGCGGCACGCACACGGAGCAGAGGGCCAGGTGGCCGCGGGAAGCCCTAGCGTGTGTGTTCCTGGGTCCTGCCGGAGTCGGGCGCATGGGCATGTCCCCGGCCAGCTCAAGTGGGACTGTTGGCGTTGCCCAGGCTCCTTGGGCTTGCTTCTGGCTCGACCTGGTGCGTGCCCAAGCGTGAGGGAGCCAGGGCCTTGGGGCTCGGGGGTGACGTGGGATGCTGTGCTTCAGAGCCCACCTCTTGGCCGTGCCCACGCAACGCAAACACCACCCCCACCTGGACCACGGCCAGCAGGGCGTCCCAGGCCCCTTGTGTCAGCTTGCACCCATAGGTGCAGTGGTGCCACGGTGCTGGCTCGCTCGGGTCCCCGCTGGCATGGGTTGCCACTGTCACAGTGCTTTTCCTTGGGAGGCCAGCCGCTTGGGCCCAAGAGGGCGGGCGAGCGCTGGCGATGGTGGTTCCTGGGGCAGCCGGGTCCCATGCCATGCCCCTGGATCCAGCAGCGCTCAGCTCTCTTCCCCCTGGCCTCTTTCCTCAGGCCGGGCTCGGCCCCACACTACCTGGACGTGACCAGATTTACCAATAGGAGACCCGAGGCCCTGGCCCACTGGGCTTTGCAAGAGTGGGCTGCCAGCCTGGGCATTGTTGTCAGCCCGAAGAGCCTCCAGTTAGAGGCCGTCGAGGGTGAGTCGCGGGATGCAACTCCCGCAGGGTGAGCTGGCCCTCAGTGTAGTTGGCGTTTGTCTCCTGGTGCTGCTGCCAGAGCCCCGGGACACAACGTGAGGTTGCCGTGAGCCCAGGCAGAGCCTCTTGGTGCTGCTGCTGCTGCTGTTGCTTCTGCAGGCTGGGAGTCGTGCCCACGCTTCCCTCCCTCTCGCACAGCCCCTTTCCCCCTGAGGTCCAGGGTAGAATGCGCAGCCCGTAGGATGGCTGGACGCAGTAGTGTTTGCATGGGCGCTACGGGGCTGGGTTGCAACCTTGACAACTGTGGCCAGCGCCTGCCTGAAGTCCTGGCTGTGTGGTGGTGGTGGAAGGGTCCTGCCATAGGTTAGAAACCCTGAGCTCTCAGTGTGTGTCAGGCCCCAGGGGCAGTGCACACGTGTGCTCCCCGAGGGCAGAGGGCTGCTGCCAGAGTGGGCTTGCCCATGCAGAGAGGGAGAGATGGGTGGAGGGGGGGAGGCAGTGAGGGTAGGAGGGAGGGAAGAAGAGCACAGAGGGCTGGCAGAGGCCACGCGTGCCAGGTCCTGCGGCATGCAGGGCGGCTGCCCACCCAGGCGGTGGCGTGAGCTGAGGCCACGGCCCTCCCCTGGCTGCGGAGCTGGCACGCTGGGGACCCTCGCGTGCTTTGGTCTCACGGGAGTTCCCCTGCCCCTCCGTTGCAGTGGACGCCACCGCCCCCTTTGTAGGACCACCCACACCAGATAATGACAAAGCACTGGCCATTCCCACTGGCAGGACCGACGTGGACTCGGGGTAAGTGTGTGCGTGTGACAGTGGCTGTTGGACATGGCTGCCAGGCCTGAGTGGAATGTGGGGTGTGTCTGTGTTGCCGGGGGAGGGCCCGTGGGGTGAGCTGTGGAAGGCCGGCCGTGTGCCAGGAAGGCCCCGTTCTAGCCCTGCACGGCACCACTGCTCTGGTGGGGCACTGCTGGTCTGCAGAGCGCTCTTGGCAGTGTGCCTCCCTGAGAGCCACGTCCCTGGCCGTCAGCTGCAGTGGTGAAGCCCCCTGGGGCCTTCCCTGTGTCGCAAGGGACCGGAGGATCAGGACCCCTTGTGGGGTATCCGTGCCGTCCCATCTCCACGTGTTGCGTGCGAGTAGTAGGCAGTGAAGCCCGTAACAGTGTGTGTGTGAGTGCCCCGGGAAAGTGTGGGTGAATGATGTCATTGCGCGAGTGAGTAGCTGGTGTGGCCGGCATGCGGCACGCACACGGAGCAGAGGGCCAGGTGGCCGCGGGAAGCCCTAGCGTGTGTGTTCCTGGGTCCTGCCGGAGTCGGGCGCATGGACATGTCCCCGGCCAGCTCAAGTGGGACTGTTGGCGTTGCCCAGGCTCCTTGGGCTTGCTTCTGGCTCGACCTGGTGCGTGCCCAAGCGTGAGGGAGCCAGGGCCTTGGGGCTCGGGGGTGACGTGGGATGCTGTGCTTCAGAGCCCACCTCTTGGCCGTGCCCACGCAACGCAAACACCACCCCCACCTGGACCACGGCCAGCAGGGCGTCCCAGGCCCCTTGTGTCAGCTTGCACCCATAGGTGCAGTGGTGCCACGGTGCTGGCTCGCTCGGGTCCCCGCTGGCATGGGTTGCCACTGTCACAGTGCTTTTCCTTGGGAGGCCAGCCGCTTGGGCCCAAGAGGGTGGCCGAGCGCTGGCGGTGGTGGTTCCTGGGGCAGCCGGGTCCCAAGCCATGCCCCTGGATCCAGCAGCGCTCAGCTCTCTTCCCCCTGGCCTCTTTCCTCAGGCCGGGCTCGGCCCCACACTACCTGGACGTGACCAGATTTACCAATAGGAGACCCGAGGCCCTGGCCCACTGGGCTTTGCAAGAGTGGGCTGCCAGCCTGGGCATTGTTGTCAGCCCGAAGAGCCTCCAGTTAGAGGCCGTCGAGGGTGAGTCGCGGGATGCAACTCCCGCAGGGTGAGCTGGCCCTCAGTGTAGTTGGCGTTTGTCTCCTGGTGCTGCTGCCAGAGCCCCGGGACACAACGTGAGGTTGCCGTGAGCCCAGGCAGAGCCTCTTGGTGCTGCTGCTGCTGCTGTTGCTTCTGCAGGCTGGGAGTCGTGCCCACGCTTCCCTCCCTCTCGCACAGCCCCTTTCCCCCTGAGGTCCAGGGTAGAATGCGCAGCCCGTAGGATGGCTGGACGCAGTAGTGTTTGCATGGGCGCTACGGGGCTGGGTTGCAACCTTGACAACTGTGGCCAGCGCCTGCCTGAAGTCCTGGCTGTGTGGTGGTGGTGGAAGGGTCCTGCCATAGGTTAGAAACCCTGAGCTGTCAGTGTGTGTCAGGCCCCAGGGGCAGTGCACACGTGTGCTCCCCGAGTGCAGAGGGCTGCTGGCAGAGTGGGCTTGCCCATGCAGAGAGGGAGAGATGGGTGGAGGGGGGGAGGCAGTGAGGGTAGGAGGGAGGGAAGAAGAGCACAGAGGGCTGGCAGAGGCCACGCGTGCCAGGTCCTGCGGCATGCAGGGCGGCTGCCCACCCAGGCGGTGGCGTGAGCTGAGGCCACGGCCCTCCCCTGGCTGCGGAGCTGGCACGCTGGGGACCCTCGCGTGCTTTGGTCTCACGGGAGTTCCCCTGCCCCTCCGTTGCAGTGGACGCCACCGCCCCCTTTGTAGGACCACCCACACCAGATAATGACAAAGCACTGGCCATTCCCACTGGCAGGACCGACGTGGACTCGGGGTAAGTGTGTGCGTGTGACAGTGGCTGTTGGACATGGCTGCCAGGCCTGAGTGGAATGTGGGGTGTGTCTGTGTTGCCGGGGGAGGGCCCGTGGGGTGAGCTGTGGAAGGCCGGCCGTGTGCCAGGAAGGCCCCGTTCTAGCCCTGCACGGCACCACTGCTCTGGTGGGGCACTGCTGGTCTGCAGAGCGCTCTTGGCAGTGTGCCTCCCTGAGAGCCACGTCCCTGGCCGTCAGCTGCAGTGGTGAAGCCCCCTGGGGCCTTCCCTGTGTCGCAAGGGACCGGAGGATCAGGACCCCTTGTGGGGTATCCGTGCCGTCCCATCTCCACGTGTTGCGTGCGAGTAGTAGGCAGTGAAGCCCGTAACAGTGTGTGTGTGAGTGCCCCGGGAAAGTGTGGGTGAATGATGTCATTGCGCGAGTGAGTAGCTGGTGTGGCCGGCATGCGGCACGCACACGGAGCAGAGGGCCAGGTGGCCGCGGGAAGCCCTAGCGTGTGTGTTCCTGGGTCCTGCCGGAGTCGGGCGCATGGACATGTCCCCGGCCAGCTCAAGTGGGACTGTTGGCGTTGCCCAGGCTCCTTGGGCTTGCTTCTGGCTCGACCTGGTGCGTGCCCAAGCGTGAGGGAGCCAGGGCCTTGGGGCTCGGGGGTGACGTGGGATGCTGTGCTTCAGAGCCCACCTCTTGGCCGTGCCCACGCAACGCAAACACCACCCCCACCTGGACCACGGCCAGCAGGGTGTCCCAGGCCCCTTGTGTCAGCTTGCACCCATAGGTGCAGTGGTGCCACGGTGCTGGCTCGCTCGGGTCCCCGCTGGCATGGGTTGCCACTGTCACAGTGCTTTTCCTTGGGAGGCCAGCCGCTTGGGCCCAAGAGGGTGGCCGAGCGCTGGCGGTGGTGGTTCCTGGGGCAGCCGGGTCCCAAGCCATGCCCCTGGATCCAGCAGCGCTCAGCTCTCTTCCCCCTGGCCTCTTTCCTCAGGCCGGGCTCGGCCCCACACTACCTGGACGTGACCAGATTTACCAATAGGAGACCCGAGGCCCTGGCCCACTGGGCTTTGCAAGAGTGGGCTGCCAGCCTGGGCATTGTCGTCAGCCCGAAGAGCCGTGTGGAGGCGCCTTTCCTCCGGGCCGAGGCCATCGAGGGTGAGTCATTTTACCTTCTTTTATTTTTTTCCTTATGTTTGACTCGTTTTTTTCTTTTCTTTTCTCTGTGTCTGTTCTTTGTGTTCCCACCCTTTCCCACCATTATTTTAGTATTTCTGTTTCGATGAGTCTTTTTGGGGAGTGTATAAATATATTCAGCCATTTTTTTTCATCCCCCCTGTTTCTTTTCTTTTTTTTTTTTTTTTTTTTTGCCTGTTTGAGATGCACTGTTTTGCAAATTGTTTTGGAATCCTTGCACCGGAGGTCTGTTTTCTGCTTTCTCACCACCCCATGGTTTTACTGTGTGCATTACCCCCCTTCCACCTTAACCTCTCTGAATTTCTGCCCTGGTGCAAAATTCCGTTTCGTCATGATTTCCTTTGTTGTTTTTCTTTTTCTAATGGACTTTGTTGTCCAGTTTCCTGGTGCAGTCACCCTATTTTGGCTGTTACTGCTCATGTGCGTGGTTAAAGCCAGACTCTGTGAGACAAGCTAGGTATCTTGTGCTAGTGTAGGTTTGCCACGGTAGCTCCCTAGAGTACCACTGCTTGCCTGGGTGCCCCTTAGACCCTGCTCATGGCCTTGGCACTTGTGAGCCTTCTTAGGAATGTTTTCCTCTTTTCAGGTTTTGTCGTGAGAAACCGTTGTCCTAGCTTCATAGGAAGTGTAACTTCCTACCGGCTTTCGAAGTGTTCCCTTCAAAATACGCCATCATGTGGCAGCGTCCACCCTCAGAGTGATTCTATTGAGAAGCCACCCACTCAGACATGTGGTAGCAGAGGGTGGCTCTTATCATCCACCAGAATTTTATGTAAAGTGCTATCGATCGTTTATGAAGGTAGGAAAGGTCTGGTGTACTGGAACGAGTGATGTGTGTATTGATTGCTGTGGTGTTGTGAATGACCAAGACTTTCTCCCTCATGTCCTCCCAGGGTCACATTGAATGTCCCATCGCTCTTATGTGGGGACATGGATGAGAACTTGGGATGAGGGACCAGATCTGCCCCTAGACCTTGGGTTTCCTTTCAAACATTTGTCATTGAACACGTTGTTTCCCTCTTAGTTGTCCATTTCTCATTTGAGGCTCCTGGAAAAATATACCTGCATCCCATAAAATATGATACATCATACAAAGATCTATCCATATCATGGATGGACTTTTCAGTGAGAGCATTTGCAGGATGCCTGACTTAGAATTCTTCAGTAGCATCTGTTTCTTGTTAGTAACTCAGATGGCAGTCTGAAGGAGCTCATATTGGCCCTAGCCTCTGCCACTACCAGCAGGCCCTTCAGACTCAGCTGTCAGCAGGACCTGACCAAGATTCTCATTTGATTTCTCTCTTTCCCTCTCAGGTCCCCAGAACCAGATATGGTGAAAACCCAATATATACTGGAAAACCCAATATTTTAATAAATTGAATCTCATCAAATATATAGATGATCTATTTTGTTGTCTGTTGTTTATTGTCAAAAATGCATAGAGGCAAAAATGCACAAGAACCTGTGATTTGGGTTTTCTTCTGAAACCTGTAGACAGGTTTGGTTCTATGCCCTGAGACACTCAAACAAGACAGGCCATGACTCTATTGTACCCCGGGGCCAAAGTCTGGAAACATTAGTATACATCTCACTAGAATGAACATGCACATGTGAGGGTGAAGGCCATGACAGAGGAATACTGACCACTACTCCCTGGCATTTTGTGGGCCCTGGGGGAAGAGTGGATGCAGGCACTGCTGCCTCTGTGTCCTGGATATGACGGTGAGCTAAACAGGTTGTGGCTTCCAGAAGCTTCCATCCATCTTAGCACAGAAATCCAGAGATGGGGTAGAACCCACAGCCTGTGGCCTGAGATTGCTACAGTCACCTTTTTCTGCATGCCCAAGAAAAGGTTCCAAATGCCTGCTAAACTTACGGGAAGACACACAGCCATGTACAGAGAGAAAAAGTCAAGGTGATAGGAATAGTGATTAACCAGACAGGAAATGACACTCTGACTTGGCACAGCTGCTGCTTTTTGGGGGTGTGGGAAGACCCCAGGAGATGTTCCAGGGAGGGCGAGGAGTGGGAGAAATGAGTGTACAGGAAGGTGGTGATGTGCAGCAATGACAAGATTGCAATGCACACGACTAGTGCCACTTGCCTTTGTTCCCACAGAAAAGGATGAGGGACAGACAGCCCACCTCCATCCCCCAGTTGTGTGGTCCAGCCCTGAACAGGATCCTGACAGAAGAAAGACTTTGCAGAAAACATGAGAGTCGCCTCACCTTGGCTCACTCCCCTTTGATTTGAACACACCTGTCCTGCCACCCACACAGGGATCGTCACTGCCTCCATGGGCAGCTGTGGCATTCCCTGTGTGCTACACACAGCATCTCTAGAACCCTCTTGGCCAGAGACCCTGGGTCCCTTGACCAAGAACTGGCACTCACATTCAAGTAGCCATTTTGAACTTGACCCTGTGACAGGAATCCCTCCGGTATGTAGGTCATAAACAGTAGCCCTGTTAGCTGCCTCCTCTACATAGGACACGGTCCTTACGTGGCGCTGTGTTCTCTGACATTCCTTTCAACTCATGTTCTGCTCCTTAACACGCTGCTTCAGATTCCAGATCAGCAGACTGATGGGGACTGACATCACACCCCTCCCTTTGAGGCGGCATGTGGAATCGGTGCTCTAGTCTCACTTTATACCTATATTCATATAACGGCTTCACAAAAAGCTCTTGAAGCTGCAAATCATGAGTATAAATAAATAACAAAGATGTTTTTATTTCTTAATTTCATTTGTTTGAAAATAGAGAGGGAGATCACGTTCTGTCCACTGACTGGTCTGTCTTTCCACCTGATGTCTGAGCTCTGGATTTGACAGTTCTGTTCACAGCTGTGGTGTTTAGAGGAATGCCAGCTGTGCAGTAAATGCCTGTTGGTGGGATGAAGGCCCCTGTACGTTTACAGCTGTGTTAAGATTGTATGTATAGTGCCTGGTGTGGTGTCCTAGCAGCTAAAATTCTTGTCTTGAATGAGCTGGGATCCCACATGGGCGCCAGTTCTAATGCTAGCAGCACCACTTCCCATCAAGATCCCTGCTTGTGCCTGGAGCTTGAGTATGGCTCCAATGAAATTGGTACAGCCTTTATGGAAATCAGTCTGGAGAACACTCAAACAACTCAAAATCTGCATACCATATGACCCAGCAATAGCACTCCTAGGAATATATCCAAAACACCTGTTTTACGACAAACCAACATGCATCCCTATGTTCATTGCAGCACAATCAGTAATTGCAAAAACATGGAAGCAACCGAAATGCCCATCAGCAGAAGATTGGATAAGAAAGCTTTGGTTCATCTACTCCATGGAATACTACTCAGCTATTAAAAAAAACAAAATGCAGTTCTTTGTGGCTAAATGGGCACAACTGGAAACTATAATGCTAAGGGAAATGAGCGAATCCCAAAAGATTAGATACCACATGTTTGCCTTGATTTAACCTGTAATTTTTTGTTTGGTTGTTTGTTATTTTTTGAACCTGTCATTGATACTGTCTCAACCCAGATGTTTCGAAGAAGGGAACTTGCATTATTTTTAACATATTGTTTACCCAATACTATGTCAATTAATTCCATAATGTTGTATATTGATACTGAGGCCTTGTTGGGGCTTTTAACTGACCGGATCTTTACTCTGTTAGACCTATCTTCAGACCATAGAAGGTATCCCCAAGAGGCCACTGAACTTATCTGGACAATAAGACGCTGAACTTTATGCTAGGCAAGTGTTTGCAAGCAATGAATCTCAACTGAACTTGAACTATGGTTATGCAACAAGGTGGAGGAATCCACCATGGGGGGAGGGGTATGGGAGGGGTGGGGGGAATCCCCAGTGCCTATAAAACTGTACTACATAATACAATGTAAGCAACAAAACAAAACAAACAAACAAAAAAGAAAATGAATAAATCTTTTTTTGTGTTTTTTTTTTTTAAAGAATGCACGTGTAGCAAAATCACACTGGTGAGATGGTATGATGTCCACAGGGCTGCCCTGACAATGTGCCAGAGTAAAGCTATGATGGTTTTGTGATCAGGTCAAGTGTGCCAGAGGCCAAAAGTTTCTAAGCTAATCTTCTATGTCCTCATCCATTTTCCAAAAGACAGCAACAGTTAGGCCTAGGCCAGACCAGAAAGAGGATCCAGGTCTCCCATACAGGTGGCTGAGGGCCAAATAGTTGGACCATCGTCTGCTTTCCCAAACACACACTGCCGGGAGCTGGATCAGAAGCCGAGAAGTGGATGCTCACACGGTCACTCCAACAGTCCGGGATGGATGCCAGTGCCACAGTGAGAGCAGCACCGTGCTGGCCTCTGCTAGGGTCTTGATTGGAAGTCTTAACCCTCTCTTTACATTCTCTTACTGTTCTTTGTTTACCTACACTTTGATCACATATTAACTAGGAGTAATATCAAAAACTAGGCTAACTGGGCACATGTGTCCACATGAAAGACATTTTGAAATTTACATGGAAATAACTTCCATGTTCCCTAAAATATGATGGCTTTATGTGATTAGATAGAAAAGCAAAGTCAATTCTAGATACATTCTATGGAAAAATTGATTGAGTTTTAAACTGAACATGAAATCAACGGATCTAGGCACCACTTGAGCTTCCCATACTGAATGTCAGAGTGCCTGTATTTGAACTTGGCTCTGTTTCCAAGTCCAGCTTCCTGGATATGTATACCTGGGGAGGCAGCAGTGATGGCTCAGCTACTTGGGTCCCTGCTAGCCCACATGGGAGGCTTATATTAAGTTCTGGGCTCCAGAGCTTGGCCAACACAGCCTAGGCTTTTGCAGGCATTTGGGAAATAACTAATGCGTGGAAGGTGTGTGTGTGTGTGTGTGTGTGTGTGTGTGTGTGTGTGTGTGTGCCCCACCAACCCCTTGTCTTTTCTTGGTGATTCCTTGATGGACCATGAGGCTTGGTGGGTGGGGTGTGAAGGGAATAGTTGGAGGGTCAGATCACCATTTCCTTTTTTCCTTTTTTTTTTAATTTTACTTCTTTTTATCATTATCATTTTATGCTGCAGTTTCATTAGGCCCTGGGTTTCCCCTATTCCCTTCCCAATTCCCTCCCTGCTCACCCCTATATCACTACTACAGTATAGTTCTTACACAGTCATATGTCCATAATTGCTGGCATAGACATTGGCAAAGAGTCCAGCATCCTAGTGTCAAGCCAGAGCAGGAGGAATTAGGGGCTGGCCTATGCACCTTTCTGCATCCATGATGCCAATGGATTTCTCTGTGGTTGATTGGGACTTAGATGACAATACTCCAAAATGAAGGCCTCACTGGGGTCCTTGCCTGACACCTACTCCCCCCCTCCTCCATATTCTGGATCCTGCCTAGAAACAGCTCCAAATGCAACCACTCCTGTTCATACATTGGAAAGAGAAAGCTGTGTGAGGCACGTCTCCTGGATCTGAGAAAGAGAGAGAGAGAGACCAAGAGTCAAACCCATCATCGCTGGTCCCTTTCTCCTTTTCCTCATCTGGACCTTATATTGGTGAAGGTTCTTATAGCACCTGATGTGCAAGGCCGTTTTCTCCTGAGGTACATATCGAGTCTACAGCTTAGGGTCAGCACCCACTGTCAAGCAGACTCTGCAGAACCAACCTGGGAGGGACTGGAGGATTTAAAGCCACTTTTCAGGAAGGCACCTCACAGATACGTGCTTTCTATGTGTTCCTCCCCCACATCTTGTCACTCAGTACCATCATTGTAGCTAGCAGGATGTTGTTCTAACAGAGACAATCCCAAAGGCAAGGAAGGTCAAGTGAGCATGAGTCAAGTGTACTGAACTCACACCCACCTCCTTCCTCTGTGGTCATCAGTGCACACCTGGATGCCATGGCCTAGCCATACATATCATTTCAGTACTCCCAGTACATGCTCTTCTTAAGAGTGTGTCCAAGTGCAAAACCAGGACATACTTGAACTGGCAGGAGTCCCAGAACTACCATGTGTAGGAAATGGGGGTGCTGAACTGAGACATTTCTATCTCAGCTTAGATACTGGGATTCCTCTGAGCAGCAGAACTTGCTACACCGCAGCCTACATGCCTGCTTTGAGCTATTCATTGGAGAAAATTAGCCTATGGAGAACCCAGACTGTCTCTGTGTATCCCACACACCCAGGGGGCCCATTTACCCAAATGACGCCCCTTTTCATCAGGAAGTAGCCAGAAGACATCAGCGCCCTTTTACCCCTACAGAAGTAGGATGTGGGATTTCAAGAGGGGGGACCAAGACCATCCAGGCCTGCTGAGGTCTTGGCCACACCTTCAGGTGGGCAGCACCAGCATCGCCCACCCAGTTCCTAAGAGACCACCAATGGGGACCACCAATCTTACCTGTAGGTTCCCAGACTAACAAGGAAGGGTCAGATAATGCTTAAAATCCCAAGACCCTTCCTCAAACCTTTGGTGTCTCTCTGTCCCTCCTCTTATGAGACGCACCACCTCCTGGCTTTCTCTCCAGGGGTGCTTTCCCCTTCCCATCTCCCTTCCCTGTTCACTTGGTCCATTGCAAATCAACTTTTCTTTCTGCAACAGATTCCTGGTTTTTTATTTCTATACTAAGCTGAAGAAAGAACCCACTGGGCATTTCTGGATACATCTGTGGCCTGGGAAAACAGTGGAGGGTGACCCAAGTGTATGGGACCCTGCACCTATGTGGGAGGCCTGAAAGAAGCTCCGACTCCTGAATCGGCTCGGATCGGGTCTGCTCTGGCCATGGTTTTGACCATTTGGGGAGTGCACTGGTGGATGGAAATCTTTCTCTGTCTGTGTCTCCTTCTCCCTATAAATCTATCTTCCCAACAAAAGTAAGTCAAACTGAATGGGGAAAAGAGTCGTTTTAGGGCAGGCGCAGTGTGCAGCAATTGCAGATCGGGGGACCTGCTTGCTGGCTGAACTCAGTCTGGGTCTCTGTTTCAGAAAGCTCCTGGGCAGGAACGTGTTTGCTCTGAACCGAGTGGTATCCAGCACAGATTGAAACAGAGCCCCCACCATGCTAAAGTGAGACCCAGACTCCTGTCCCTCTCCCATCAGCCTAAAGGAATGGCCGTTGCTTGTCCTCGATCACGAGGTGTGCACTGACTTCAGGGAGAGGGATTCAGCTGGATTAAAGCCCCTTCCAAGCTGACATGCAAATCTTGTTCTCCCCCTAACCAGGCTGTGTCCTGGGGCTTGACTGCTGAATCCCTGAACGCACTCTGAGAATCCTTCCACCTGTTCTCCTTGACCCTACACCTCCCACCCTCTCCCATACCAGTGAGGCAATTCTATTCTGCCTTCTCATGATCTGGCTTGACAGGAAGCCACAATTAACAGCTAGAGCTCATGGCTGAACCCCAGTACTTACGCATTAAGTTATTTCTGAAAATAAAGTAATAGCCATGCGTTACAGACATGTAGATGTTGACAAATAATCCTAAGATCTCGTAATGTGGCTGTGTCTTGACATAGGTCAAAGTGGATTGTGTCTATCGGGTTGAATCAATATAATCTAAAAGGTTTCTTCAAAAACAGAAAAACTTGGACACACAAATAACACCAGGAATTCATGTGTGTGGACCAAAAGGAGAATACAGAAATCTGCAAAGAGGAAATAATATGGGGGAAGCCAGGTTTGTTGGACTCCTGAGTCATAGAATGCTAATTTCCAGTACTCTGGCAAAACAGGTTCATTTTGATTAACTTTCTGTGTGTGTGTGTGTGTGTGTGTGTGTGTGTGTGTGTTTATGGAAGTTCAGGACACATAGGATTAAATATGCTTCATTTATTTGAGATTCTAAATTCCATGAATTGCATTGGAAATGCTTCTCCTCCATGTTTTTGATACTAAAGATTGATTGTCAATGAAAAAAGCTCACATCAAGTGTATTTATCTACACAGAATTACAGCAGTGCTATTTAAAGTTTCTTTGATGCCCACCAGAACTATTTGCCATTTTGTGTTTTTTTAATATTTCTTTATTTTTTTATTTGAAAGGCAGATCAAGTTAGCAAGGCGGAGATACAGAGATAAATATTCACCACACAAGACTGGAATTTTATCCTCCCGGATTTACACCTGCAGGGTGAGGAGCACATATGAGGCCTTGAGACAGCAGCAGTTTTAAGTCTATAACTTCTCTGCAGACACAGATTGAATAGGATATTCCTGTTTTGTACACTTTTGAAAGTTTGGGACCTGGGGCTGGCCCCTCCAGGAGTTTTGAAGCCACAGGCATCAGCCATCACAATCAAATTTGGATTTATATTCTTTTTCCAGTTCCAACCTTGTTGGCATTTAGGACACATTCTAAGGGGGTGGTGTTAGAAGTATTAGCACAATATTTTTGAGTTAAAGGAAGCATTCGGCATTGTTTTCTAAGGGGACCTGGCTTGCCACAATTGAAACATTTAGCCTTCATTTGCTGCTGAACAGCACAGTAATTGAAAGTCCCTGTTACCACAGGCGTTAAGATAACCCAAAAGATCTCTCACTTATAGGATGAATAGCTCCCTCACAGTCTTCACTGGCACTGTCAAGGGCTAGTTACTTTAATAACAATTTTCCAGTGTCCTCTCCCACAATTTGATTATCTATGGAGTCGATTAAACATCATAAAATCAGCATAAGCTTCCCAAGCATCCTGTATGACTTTTGCATAACTGCCTGCAAATTCAGACCCAGTTTCAATTTTCTCCCATGCCCGCAGTGCTGTGTCCCACATATGGGTGAGCGCAGCTTAAGCAACTTGAGTTTGCTGCGCTGTAGTAATCCATTGTCCATCTCCAGCCAACATATCATAAGTCAATTGCTCCCTCCAGGGAAATTCCGACCTGATGCTCCTAAGGATTACAATTTTTTTTTTTTAGCCATATCACTCCTCCTACATTTTCTACTGTAAATATTGAGAAGGAGAAAGCCCTATTTTCGCTCTTACTTCAAAATCATAAGGAATCCAGTTTGCTCCCTGGCTCCAGCCATTTGCATACCCACACACATATGCAGAAGTGGGTCCATACAATGCCCAAGCTTTCTTAAAATCTGTGAAGGTACTAAGGTCTAGATGTTCACATATAGGTTGATTATTTTCTTGGGTAAGTATGATTGGGGAAAGCGATCGTAATTCATGAGGTCTCTGGGGAATATCAAACACTGGGATATGTCCTTGATCAGATGTAGGAGTGACATGGCACGGGGTGATAGTTAACTGTTCTTTTTTTTTTTTAATTGTTATTAACATTGTATTATGTGATACAGTTTGATAGGTAACTGTTCTTTGACCCCATCCTCATTTACCTTACTAGTTATTCAAAGCAGTCATGGAATCTTACTGTGATAACATGAGAAGCTTTAGTTTATTCTCTAGTCACATTACAGTGGCATTTCCCACTAGGGGAGTCTCTCCTGAGTTTTCTTTATTCTAATTTCCACATGTGCAGTATAAGGTCTTTATCTTTTTGCTGTGTTACAGTGGTGTCTCTTCTCTCTTTTTTTTTTTTGAAGATTTGTTTATTTTTATTCGAAAGTCAGATATACAGAGAGGAGGAGAGACAGAGAGGAAGATCTTCTGCCCAATGATTCACTCCCCAAGTGAGCGCAACAACCAATGCTATGCTGATCCAAAGCCAGGAGCCAGGAACTTCTTCCAGGTATCCCACACGGATGCAGGATCCCAAAGCCTTGGGCCATCCTCAACTGCTTTCCCAGGCCAGAAGCAGGGAGCTGGATGGGAAGTGGAGCTGCTGAGATTAGAACCCGCACCCATATGGGATCCTGGTGTGTTCAAGGCAAGGGCTTTAGCTGCTAGGCCATGCCGCTGGGCCCGAGATGACAATTTCCATGTTGTAGGTTTTCCTTTCTGTTTCTGGGAGAGAGGGGGAGATAAGGAGAGACGTCACACCTGTACTTTCAAATGCCTCTGCACCCTGGGAGGGTCCCTCATGTGGGGCATGCTCTGAGGCTCCTGCTCATGAGGTTTTGATAGTTTGACAGTTCCAAATTGCAACTGATCCCACCACTCAGGGCAGGAATCTGACCACTCAGGTCAGACCATGGGACCTGCACTTCTCTTGGTGGTTGCAGTTCTGAGATGAGCAGTTCAGTTGGAGGAATCCCCAAAGAAACTTCATCTGAAGTGATCCCAGACCAGATTCTTGTGTGTGCTTGCCAGTACAGGATCAGGTACAGTCTGTCACCCCAATCAACTGATGCATATGCTGGTGGTTGCAGTTGCTGAGTCAGTTTTGTTTCCCACCCTGTCTTCTACATGAAGCAATGGGTGTTGGAGTCTAGTGTCCAATTCTGCCCATCACACATCAGCTCTCATGCAAACCAGCTGGAGCTGCAGCCTAGTTGGAGTGACCCACAATAACCCTCACCAGTCCCCTGTCCTGGTTAACATGCTTGCCAGTATGTGCAGGAGATTGGTCCACTCTGTCTCACATCCCATTCAGCTCCCATGCATGCCTAGTGCTACCCATCCAAGACCACTATCCAGCCCACACACCTGCCTTTGTCTAGCCATGCCTGTTCCAGTTCTGCTTTTAATTCTCTGCAGTGGTAGGTGTCCACTGCTCTCCTACTGGGCCCACTCCCCAATCATGCACTCTTCAGGTGGTTCTACAGTATGGCTTGGCAGAATTAGTCTACAGTGCCAGCATCTGTCAGCTGATGCTGCAGCAAAACCCAACCGATTCTCACCTACTCTGATCTCTGCTTGTACCGTAGGAACAGTCATCCCAGCCTGCTTTTCCCTGATCTAGCTCACATGAGGTCAACAGGTGTTATAGCCCTCCTGGGTCATATTTACCCCCATCCCAATTCAAGCTTCTCCAGTGGGAATGGAGGTTCAAGAATCCAGTCGTGGTGTCTGTCCGCCATCTAGTGGCCTCAGTATCAATCAGACACGAGCAAGCCAAGAGGGCGCTGACAGCAGAAGCCAAGATAGTGCCTGTGTCTAAACAATTCTCAAGTCTCGTGAGGACTTCAGTTGGCATGGAGTTTGAGGGTCGAGGGAGTGGAGACAGAAGGAAAGAGTCGTTTTAGGGCAGGCGCAGCGTGCAGCAAGCGCAGATCGGGCTACCTGCTTGCTGGCTTTTTTGTTGCTGAGGGCTGTATGGTGTTGTGAGTGGTTTATTATTGGCATGGTGCTAGAATATGTGCATTTGGAGGCATTATGTGATGCTGAGGATTGTGTGGTCCTGGGCTCATTATTCTGCTTGGCATTAGTGGTTTTGGGGCTTGTGTGCTGGAGGCTGTGTGTCCCTGTAGCTGTGTGGTGCTAGGGACACTGGTACTATAGATTGGAGTGGCCCCTGAGGCTTTGTGTTGTGGAGTGTTGTGGTTCTGGAGTCCGCGTGTTGTTGTGGGGCTTTGCAGTGATGGGGGCTGTGTGTTCTTAGGGGTTGTGGATTAGGTGCTGAGTGGTACTGGGTACGTGTGGTGTTTGGGCACTGTGTGGCACATTGGTGGTTGTGTGTTCACATGGGATAAGTGATTCTGGGGATTGTGTTGAGCTGTAGGATGTGTGGTGCTGAGTCCTTTTCAACATCTTGGGGTGTGGTGCTGTGGGGCTTTCTGTTTTGGTGAGTGTATGATCCTGGGACTACGTGTTTGGCCCTGCATAGATTTGATGGCTCTGTGTTGATGGGAGCTGTGTTGTGCTCACCGGCTCTGTGGTGCAGAGACTACGTGGTGCTAGGGGAGGTTTCCTGAGTGGTGCTTGGGTTGGTTGTGTGTGAGGTCTTGGGGGCTGTTTTGTGTTTAGGGCCTGTGAGGTGCTAGAGGCTGTCTACTGTTCGCATGCTGTGCAGTGCTGAGATGTTTGTGTGCCTAGGGCCTTGTGGTTCTCGGGACTGTGTGTGTTGGGAGCTGTGTGGTCCTGTGAGCAGTGTTCCCTCGGGGCATTTTTGTGCTGGGGCATTGTGTGGTTGTGTGGTCTGTGTGTTTCTTTTGAACTTTGCAGGCAACAGACTGTGTGGTGTTCAGTAGTTGTGTAATGTGCAATGGTGTTGTGATGCTTGAGGCTGTGTAATTTAGGGAAAATGCACAGTAGTGAGGTGTGTTGTGTGGTGCTGAGAGCTATTTGGTACTGTGGCCTGTGTTAATAGTGATGTGATGCTAAGGAGCCGAGTGGTGCTGGGGACTCTATGTTGTTGGGGATATACTAGAGGCTTGTGGAACTTGGGGGTTGTGTGACATTGATGGGCTGTGTAGTCCTTGGGTGAGCTGTTTGGTGCTGGGAGAGTATGTGGTGCTTGGGGCTGTGTACTACCATGGAGCTGTGTGGCGTGGGTCTCTTGTGGTGCTGGGTGATGGTGTGGTGTTGGGGTTAGTGTGATGTGACGGTGTGATGGGAATGGTAGTGAACTGAGTATTTCTTAGGTCTTTGTGCTGCTGCAGACGCTGTGCTCTGGGGGGCTTTATGGTGCTTGGATAATGTGTGGCTTTGGTGGGGGTAGATACTGCTGAGGGCAGAATAGTTCTGGGGCTGTACAGCACCTGGAGGCTGTGTGCCGCTGAGTGGCTCTGTGGTCCTCAGAGTGTATGGTTTTGGGGTTGTGCAGTGGCAGAGCCTGTGTGGCTCTGGGAAATATGTTATGCTTGGGGCTGCAGGGTTCTGGGTGCTGTGCAGTCCCTGCAGCTTTGGTGCTGGAGGGCTGTATGGTAATGGGGCACTCTGTGTTCTTCTGTTGGGTTGTGTGGTACTGGTAATTTGTGAGATATTGGTGACCGTGTGGTGCTGGAGGTTTGTGGTGCAGAGGGGCTGTGTGATACTGGTGCGCTCTGTGTTGCTGGGGTCCGTGTGTGACTGGAGCATGTATGGCACTGGAAGCTATGTGGTGCCTGGGCACTGTGTGTTGCTGGGGGCCATGTATGATTGGAGGATGTATTGCACCTGCAGCCTGTGTTGCACTTGGGGCAGTGCTACTAAGTCTGTGAGGTGCTGGGGCCATGTGATAACATTTTGCAGTGTATTCCTGGGGAAGGTGTGCTGCTAAGGAGTTATGGGTTTGCTGGGTGCTGTGATGTCCTAGCAGCTATGTGGTATTGGAGGTTGTGTGGTGCTCCTGGCATTGTGGTCCTGGAGTCATGGTGGTGCTGAGCACGTGTGGACCTGGGGACTGTTCGTTGTCCTGGCGGCTTAAGGCGCTAGGAGCTGTGAGATCCAACAGGCTATATGGTGCTGATGGTTGGGTGGTATTTGAAGACTTTGTGGTGAATGGAGCTGTGTGTTCCTGGGTTCTGTGTGATGCTGGATACTGTGTGGTCCAGCGGTCGCATGCATCTGGGTGCTGTGTGGTGCTGGGTGCTTGTGGTCCTGGAGCTGTGTGGTACAGGGTTTCTGTGGTGTAATGCAGCTGTATGGAGGTGACTTATTTTGTGCTGGTGAACTCCCATGATGCTGAGGTCTGTCAGGTGCTGGGGTTCGTGTACTTCTGGGGTGACTGCTTAGTGCTGGAAGCTGTGTGGTACTGCAGACTGCACTGTCCCTTGGGCAGTGTGCTGCCATGCAGTTCAGTGGTCCTGGGAGTTGTGTGCTGCTGGGGACTGCATAGTGCTTGGTGGCTGTGTGGCAGTTGGGGTCCAGGTATTGCCTGTCGTGTTTGTGGTAATGGTGGGGTGGGCTGTGTGCAGCTGAATGCTGTGTGAGGCTGGGACTGTGCGGTGCTGGAGGCTGTGATGTGTTGTTCACTGTGTTTTCCTGTGTGGTGCTGCGGAGTCATGTGCTGGTGGAGTTTTGCTGTCAGTTGTCCTGTGGTGGTGTGCAGTTCTGGTTGAGTTATGTGATGCTGGGGCTGTGTGGGGTTGTGAGTATATCTGTTGCTGGGGGCTGTGTGGTATTTGAGGCCTTGTGAGTTTGGGTGCTGTGTAGTTTGGGGGAACTGTGAGGTGCAGAGAGCTATGTGGGTCTGGGGGCCTCTGATGTCCTTTGTATTGTGTGAACCTCACACCACATTGGTCATTGGTGCAGGGATGACTTCATGGCATAGATGCGTGTGTTTGCAGTGTGGCCTCGTACAAGTTGGGCCTCTGATTCAGCATGCCCTTGCTGGAGCCACCCTTGTGTTTGCCAGAGTCCACCTTGAAGACAAGGTGGTGTGGGTTCAAGAAAGTTCTCCACATGACAGGGCTCTTGGATTCAAGCATGTCCCCATGTAAATCTGGTCTTGGATATAAGGATGGCCTTCTGCTAGATGATTCTGTGTCTGCAGGATGACCTTGAAGAACAGGGTCCTTTGAATGCAGAGATGTTTTCATACATCAGGGCCCCTCAGTACAGCATGTCCTTGTGCAATGGGGCCTTTGAATGCAGGAATGGCCTCAGCATTGGCCTTTGGATGTAGGCATGACCTCATGTGACAGTGTCATTTGTATGCAGGGATGTTTCCATGTGTCATTGGCCCTTGGATACAAGAAAGTTTTCATCAAACTGTGGTAAGGCTGGATTCAAACAACGGGGACTTGTTTATGCTGGAAGCCCCATGTGACAGGCACATTTCAGTGCAGAGATGGCCTCATGCCGGAGATGCCTGTGTGTGCAGGAAGGCTTCAGCCAACACTGGCCTTTGGTTGCAGATTTCCTCCTGCGAGGGGAACCTGTGAGAGTAGGTATGGCCTCAGGCAATGTTGGCCATTGTTTGCAGGAATGACCTCATACAACAGGAGCCTGTGGGTGCAGGGTTGGCCTCATGTAAGAGGGCATGTGAGTGCAGAGAAGTCTCATGGGATCGGGATCTGTGTGTACAGGATGTTCTCAAATGACCGGGGCCATTGTGTGCAAGGATGGACTCATGCAATAGGGACATGCCTGTGCAGATTGGCCTCATGTGACTTGGGCCTATGACACAGGATGGTTTCATTGAACTAGCCCCTGTGCTTTCTGGGAATCCTTGGAAGACAAGGGCCTGTGGGTTTAGGGACAGTCTCATGTGACAAGTGCCTTGAGTACAGGCATGTCCCTGTACAACATGACTGTTTCCATGGAAGTATAGCCTTATGCAACTTTGGCCTTTGTTTTCAGAGATGACGTTGTCTGTGAGGGATCTGTGGGCGCCAGATATCCTCTAGCAACAGCGGCCTTTGGATGCAGGGAAGGTTGGCCATGAATGACAGAGAGCTGTGGGTGCAGGATGGCTTTGTGAAGCATTTCCCTCTGGTGGCAGAAATGTCCTTATGTAACAGGAGCGTATTGGTACTTAGATGGCTTTGTGTGACAAGACTCTGCTTGTGCAGCAAAGGCCTCATGTGACAGGTGCCTAAGTGGCCTGAGATAGCCTCATAAGGTAGGGATCTGTGGGTGCAGGATGGCCTCAGAAGCTTGTGTTCTTTAATTAGAGAGATGGCCTTATAACTCAGGTCCCTTGGGTGCTGATGGCCTTGTGTGAAGGAGCCTATGGGTGCCAGAATGGCCTCATTTGACGTTGGCCTTTGAGTAAAGCTTTAGGTGCAAGGCTGATTTCATGCAACATTGGCCTTGGGTGCTGGAATTGCCTTGACTCAGGGACCTGTGGTTGCATCTTGGCATTTCATGACAGAGGTCTTGGGTACAGGAAGGCCTTGCTCAACAGGGGCTTTTGGGTGCAGGCATAGCTTCATGTGACAGGAACCTCTGGATGCTGGATGGCCTCACTGGTCATTGGCCTTTTTGCAGGGATGGCTTTGTGTGACAGAGGCCTGTTTGCGTGGGATGACATCATGAGACATTGGCATTTGAGTGAGAGATGGCTTGTGTGACAGGTTTGAATGTAAGTCAGCCACATGCAACAGGACCAGCCCCTTTGTTTGTAGGGACTGTTTGGAAGAAAACAGTCTGTGGATTCAGGGAGGGTCTTAGGTGACAGAGGTCCTTGGGTGCAGGAATGGCCCTGTGCAACAGGGGCTTTTGTGTGCACAAATGGTTTAATGCAAAAGAGATCTGTGCCTACAGGGCAGCCTCATGCAACTTGGGCTTGTGATTCAGAATGGCTGCACAGGACAGGGCTCCTGTGTTAACTGGGACTGCCTGCAAGGTGCAAGACTATATTTCACGGATGGTGTTGTGTTAGATGTGCCTTGAGTGCAGGCATGGCTTCAGTTGAAGGTGTCTTTTGGGTGCTGGAATGGCCTTGGGTTACAGGGGCCTTTGTGTGTAGCGAGGGACTCACAGTAGAAAGATCTGTGGGTGTGGCCTTGTGCAGCTGCAGCTTTGAGTGCAAGACAACCTGGCGAGACAGTGTCTGTGGGTACAGGGCAGGCCTCACACGACAGCAGCCTTTGGGTGTAGGGATGGCCTTGTGCTACTTTGGATGTGAGTTCAGGGATGGCTTTGTGTGACAGAGACCTGTATGCAAGGATCTATGGCTGCAAGGAAGGCCTTATATGACAGGAACCTGTGATACAGGGCTGATCTTCACGACAGGGGGTTTGTAGGTGCAACAGGATGGCTTTGCTTGATGGTGTCCTTTGGGCACAAGGAAGGCATTGTGTTGGGGGAATGTGGGTGCACGGATGCCCTCCTGTGACAGGGGCCTTTGGGTGCTAACATGTTTTCACACATCATAGACTTGTGTGTACAAGGACATCTTAGCATGTCCAGGGCCTGTGGATTCAGGGGTCATCTCTCATTCCAGGAGTCTGTGGCTTCTTACCTCTCGATTTCGTCCCTGCCAAGTCCGCGGGAAACTCAGCTGCTTCTTCCTCTGCTCTGCTCTACTGTGCCACCCACTCCCATTCTAAGAGTATTTCTGCCATAAATCAAATGCACCAAAATGTCCAGTTCAGTCTCAACTTCTAGGAAAGAAATTCATAGAAGTTCGTGTTTAGTCTCTGGGTTAGAAGAAGAATCAAGTGCATGCTGCTGCAATTGTTAGAGTAAGACCTTTTGCAGCAAGGGAGAACTGGCCAGAAGTTGTGTGCTTCTAGTAGTCACCGCCCATTTTTAGAAATCATTGCAGACTGGCAGAATGATGGGGACTGTGAGGCACCTACAATGCATTCCTACAGTGGCCAGAGAGAGTTACTGTTCTGAGTAAGC
Organism: Ochotona curzoniae; assembly: GCF_017591425.1. Taxonomy (NCBI): domain Eukaryota; kingdom Metazoa; phylum Chordata; class Mammalia; order Lagomorpha; family Ochotonidae; genus Ochotona; species Ochotona curzoniae. Next base: position 9,470 of record NW_024465112.1, on the reverse strand, counting down.
AAATGATCCTCTGTCTGATGCACCATGGACTTACATATTCCCTCGCTGTTGCCTTCCCTGACTGACTTGAGTGTCCTTTACCTTTGTCATCAACAAATACCCATCACTTGCCCACAGTCCATACTGTCAAAGCAGTACGATTCCTTAAGTTTCCAAAGCTAGCAGTAGAAAAATGTTCAGGGTGGTGGTTTGTTTTCCAGGAATGGTGCTCGCAAATCTTCATGGAAAGCTCTGGTGGAGAGGGGGCCATGGGCAGAAGGAGACGATATCAGATTCGTGTGGATGTAAGGGAAGTACAGTGAATGAGTAACCAGCAATATTTGCCACCACTCTCAGGGATATTAGGCACCAGGTCTTCATCCATTTCCAAAAGGATTCATCTCCACCATGGCAGCACAGACTAATCACTCACACCACAATCACATGGGACAGGTGCTCCGTCCAGAGTGACTTCCAGTGTGCTTCGATAATCCTTACTGAACCATCCTGGCTCAACCCCTTAGGTGCTTAAGAGAAGCCAGACTTCTGGACTCAAACCCTGCTTTATTCACTCCCAGGCAGCTCACTGCTCTTGCCTCAGCATCTGCTTCTGAAATATGGGTTGGACATGTTCACCTCTCACTAAGTATCATGAAGGTTAAAGGAGTTAACACATACCAAGGAAGGCAGGTACACTCGATGTGTAGTTAGCTCTGCCTTTCCCATGGGAGTTACACAAACACAGACAAGAATCAGGACCCTGCAGGTCATTGGCACCCCAATACCACCACCAGTTAGCCTGGGGGACCCCCTTGGTGTTGGCATTTCAGGCAGGACCTAGCTGCAACTGATGCTAACCATCATCTGTTTTTAAAATATTCCTGCCATAGGACCGACATTGTGGATAACACCACCGTCTGCAATGCTGAGATGCCCTATGGGTGCTCTCTTGTGCATGGCCAGTTGCTCCACTTCCAGTCCAGCTCCCTGATAATGGCCTAGGAAAAGCAGCAGAAGATAGAGTAAGTGTTTGGGCTCCTGCCACCCATGGGAAAGACCCGCATGAAGTTTCCAGTTCCTGGTTTCCACCTGGGCCAATGCTGGCTCTTGTAGCCATCTAGAGAATAAACCAGCAGAAATAATTTTTTTTTTCTCTGTGTGTGTAACTCTGTCTTTCAAAATAAATAAATAAATCTTCAAAATAAAATATTGCTGTCATATTTTTACTTCCTTGGATAACTGAAAGAAAGAAAGAAGAAAGGAAGGAAGGAAGGAAGGAAGGAAGGAAGGAAGGAAGGAAGGAAGGAAGGAAGGAAGGGAGGGAGGGAGGGAGGGATGGATGAAGGAAGGAAGGAAGGAAGGAAGGAAGGAAGGAAGGAAAGAAGAAACAAAGAAGAAAAGAGAAGAGAAAAGAAAAGGAAAGGAAAGAAAAGAAGAGGTTTCCAGGAAAGGGAGTTGGACCCGTGGAAGAATTTAATCGGTGGCAGTTCTCCATGGGAAGAGAAAGGTGAGTTCTTTATGCTTTCGCACAGCCCCAAGATAAGAAGTGAAAATCCTTCAAGTAGCCGGACAGGAGTTTCAGAAACACAGGGGCATTTCATTGGGAGGAATAGCAGCACAAAAGAAAGTGGGATTACCCCAAATCACTTTGTTTCCCATTGTTCACCATAGTAAGAGCAGAGCCTACCTGTGCCCTGCTCCAGGTCCCCAAGGCCTGTGGTCCCAAAGACCTGAGAGTCTGGGATCCCAAACAACAGTGTTCTGGGCAGGTGAGGAGACCAGCTGTCCTCACACTGCTTTAATTTACATGGCCTGTACAATCTATATTCACCACAGTAGAAACTGCTTCAGTGCCCCAAAGTCTTGTATTATGGTTAGCAGATTAATGTTAATAGTTGATGAATTTAAGGCTAGAATGTTTGAAGGTGGCACCTTTGGGAAATGCTTATATTTGATTAGGCTTCTGGGATCAAGCTTGCATGAAATCATGATGGCCTAACAAAGAGAGACATGTTGGGAGGCTGACATGGTAGCATAGCAACCTAATCCTCCAACTGTGACACCAATACCTCATAGGAGCTCTAGTTCATGTTCCACTGCTCCACTTCCAGTCCAGCTCCCTGCTAATGGCCTGGGAAAGCAGTGGAGGCTCGCCCAAGGCCTTTGGCCCCTTGCACCCACGTGGGAGATCCAGAAGAAGCTCCTGGCTCGTGGTTTCACATAGGCTCAGCTCCCGCCACTGCAACCAATTGGGGAGTAAACCAGCAGTTGGAAGATCTTTCTCTCGATCTTTCCTCTCTGTAAATCTGTCTTCCCAATATAAATAAATAAATAAATATTGGAAAACAGAGACAGAGACATGAGGATGAGCGTTCTGCCCCTCTCTGCTGTATGACACCCTGGATGACTCTTCCTCCGCCATCCTTATCAGATGCGCCACCAAGGGCTTTGCCTGCACTTGGGCTGTGAACCTCCAAAATGGTGAGTCACAAGGAACCTTCTCCTTTGCAAGTTAGCTTTTCCCTGGCATTTTCCTTAATTAAAGAAATTCTAATATAATGTTGTAATGAAAACTGTTTTTTGAAACCCAAACAATAGAGACAAAAGTGAGACTGTTTTTCATGTTTGCAAATTTCTTCTATTTCTGAGCTGGCTGTATTCTCTCATCTGCTTCTGTACTCAATCCAGGCCAATTCTTTGTGTTGCATAGAGAGTCTGGAAAATTCTACCCTATACTTCAGAGAGTTTAAAAGACTGGGTAGAAGTTGTGGTACAGTGGGTTAAGCTCTCACTTGGAAGGTCTGTACCTACTCTGCACTTCTGATCCAGCTTCCTGAATTACGTACCTGGAAGCAGTAGACGGTGGGCCAAGTTTCCATGTGGGAGACCCAGATGGCATTTTGGGCTCTGGCTTCAGGTTAGCCTACCCCTGGTTCTTGTGGGCTTTTCAGGAAGTAAACTAGTTGATGGAAAATACTTTTCTGTCATTCAGTCTTTCAAAGAAATGAATAACTTTTAAAATAAATAAAAATAAAAGACAAGTAACACATTGGTATTGTTATGAAAAGGGATGCCTCCACCATGCTTTGGAATTGCTACCTTGAACAGAGCTGCTTAAACATGACCTGTGATGGTTTGTCCTTGGTGTGTGTTAAGTGCAGAAATTGAGGAACTGTTTAGAAATGTCTATAGTCAACTCACAGTAATTTTGTTTGTTGACTCCAAGAGTATTAACAATGGATCATCACTATTTTGTGTCTTTTTTCCACGTTTTTTTCTGGTCATTTCTATTTATTACCATTCACAAAATCAGCCCAGCATGGATTGGAAATTTGGAAGGGAAAAAAAGGAGCTTTAATCACAGTTTGTCATGCTGCCCTAGCCCTTGCAGCTGCGTGCTTCTCGGTGGGATAGCCTGTGCCAGCAGCACCCGCATCGCATCACCTGGGAACTTGTTAGATCCTCAGGTCCCCAAACTCAGAAAGAATTGCCAATATATATCTGTGTCACTCAATCTTAAGTGTGTGATTTATAGGGAGTTAACTGCAGAATCTGAGTCAGTGGCCTGGGACAGATGTGCAGATGTCTATTCTAGTAAGCTGCCAGGCCATCTTGCTCTACCTGCTGGGCTCTGCCCACATTTTGAGTGGAGGAGCTACAGACAGGAACAGCTTGATGTTGGGAGAACGCAGCAACAATTGCTGTAGAGAGGGGGTCACGGAGTTGGCTGCTTTCACTTGAAGAAACAACAAAAACATTAGAATAGACAGAGAACAACAAGGAAAGCTTAGAACTAGACAGGAGACAATCAGTGGGGACTCACACATACCTTACCAGGTAGGACATGAAAATAAACTACTCCAAACTAGGGTATGCAGGATTCCTCTGCACACCCCTCCCAACAGTGTTCTATGCCTCAGCTGGTGTCACATGCCTTGCTAAAGGTATAAACCAGTTCAGACTATCCTAAAATCTGCCAAGTTCAATAAAAATTATGCTTCAACACAATACACTGCTAAATACTAAAATGAAAATAGACATAAGACAGCTGAAGAGTATTCCATAGCCAATTTAAGGTAGATAGAAGCCAGTTGTATATAAACTATAACTGAAATGTTAATGAAGTAGTCACAGGATGTGGTGAAGAACTCGCATTGTCTAACATATCAGTCACTCTATACAATGTTAATTAACCCCATAATGTTGGAAACTGTTGTGGATGTTATGGTATGGCTTTGAATTGGTCAGAACGATATTCTGCCAGCTATGTCTTCAGACCAGAGTTGGTCTCCCAAAGAAACTGTTTAATTCAACAGTGCAATAAGATACTGGACTCTATGCATGGCACATGCTTGCAGTGAAAGAAACAAGACTGGATTTGAACTGTAATACTGCAACAAGGTGGCGCAATCCACCATGGGGGAGGGCACAGAGAGGGGATGGGGGGACATCACAGCCTATGAAATGTTGTTATAAAATGAAATGCAATAATAATAATAATAATAATAATAATAATAATAAAAGAAAACCAAGAGGTAATCTAATGGTGTTCCTCGAAGCACGTTGTATTTGCTGTTATTTTTAAAATTGAGGTCAAGGCAATAGAGAAATGGGCAAGCTTTGAACTGACATCTCTGAGAGCACGCTGCTTTCTCCCTGGACCAGGTAATGGAGTTGTAAGACAGAGTTCAACCCCTGACTCCTGCCAAGCTGGAGTTGCCAGCATGGGCTGCCTCTCTCCATCTCCCTGCCACATCAAGCCTGAAGGCAATACACATAGTCAGGAAGGCAGTGGATGGGTAAGGCTGGCGCCAGTTATTGAAGGTGTGATGAAATGTGATGAGATTTTAGATTGCTGGGGCAGTGGTGGCAACAGCTATAGGAAAGGGGAGATGACAGCTGAACCGTCTCCCAGGTACTCACAGGCTGGGGTGGGGAGGTGATGGGGTACAGGGTACAAACCCACTTTCCTGTCAGCTGAACTCAACAAGGAAAAACAGGAGGAACCAAATGCCTCTAAATCTGCTTAGACTGTGGTAATTGGGCCAGAATAGCAATTGTCCCCAGGAAGCATCGCACAGCCTTGGGCTAGAGGAAGACAGATTTGGGTAAAGAAGGGCTCTTTCCAGGTGTTTATGTGCCATTGGGCAAAACATAGTTTTCTAACTAATGACTCTCCCCATAATGAAACCCACTGGGGGAAAGGCCCATAACAGGTTTTTCTCGATTCAGAAAGAGGAGATAATAGGAGTGATTAAATTTGCCCATTTCTGAAATCACTGTGTCCCTGGGCAAGTTACTTGACTCCTCTGTGCTTTACTCTGTATCCATCAGACATATTCTCTCTCCCTCTTACCACACGGTGGGTTAAGGACAGTAACTACATTTTCTGCATTTATACTTTCCGGTGATATCTGATTGAGAAGGTTAAGGTGCTATAATCACTTTAAGATTTGTAAGTTGAGAATCCTAGGCTGAAAGGACCAGTGAAATTCGGAAGAGGGAGAGAGAAGTGACGTGTGCTGTTTGTAACAGTTGTGCTAGGAAGGCTGGAATTACAGCATCACGAGCTTCTAAGGAAGTGGGATGTACAGGTGCAGACAGATGCACACACTTGGGATGTTAACGAACCTCAATCCTCTTCTCTCCATCCCTGAATCCAGGTTACCTAATGTTGGTTTTTTATTTATTTATTATTAATTGCATTGCATTATGTGACACAGTGTTATAGGCGCTGGAATATCCCCCACCCTTCCCCGAACCCTCTCCCCATAGTGGATTTCTCCACCTTGCTGTGTTACCACAGTTCAAATTCAGTTGAGGTTCTTTCATTGGAAGTATTTACCAAGCATAAAGTCCAGCGTCTTATTATCCTAGTGAGTTCAATGATTTCTTGGTGAGACCATCTCTGGTCTGAAGGTAAAGCCGGCAGAGTATCACCCCAATCAATTAGAAGCCCCGACATAACATCAACAACCATTTACAACCTTATGGCATTCATTGACATGGTATTGATCAACAATATGCTAATAGGAAAATGCGGGTTCTTAACTGCATCCTGTGACTTCTTCATAGACATTTCAATTATTGGTTTATATTCAACCGGATTCCATACACCTCAAAATGGCTATAGATTACTATTCAGCTGTCTCATCTATTTTTATTTTACTATTTAGCTGCTTATAGTGTTGAAGCATGATTTTGCTGAACTTAGTTGTTTTTTGGATGGTCTGAACTGGCTTATAACTCCAGCAAGACATGTGTCATCAGTTTAGGTACAGAAAAAAATTTTTTTTGGAGGGGTGTGCAGAGAAATCCCAGATACCCCAGTGAGGCGTAACTAATCTTTGTGTCCCACCTAGTGAGGTATAAGTGAATCCACGCTGACCCTTGCATGTCTGATTCTAAGCTTTCCTTGTTGTCTGTCCATTCTAGGTTTTTGTTTGTTTGTTTGTATGTTTGTTCGTTTGTTTTGAGGGTTTTCTGGAGTGATCCTAATGGTCACTATGAGAGAGGGTGGGGACCCAGAGCCAGAGCTAGGCAAGAACCAGAGAAACCTCGCCTCCCTAGTCCTGAAGGAGGTTTATTATTCTTCTGTCTCTGCAGACTGCTCAGGCAGTCTGAAAGGCAGTTAGAGAGAGGGCATAGAGACAGAGCTCTTGCATGTGCTGGTTCACATCCTAAATGGCCACAATGCCCTGGGCTGAGCCAGGCCAAAGCCAGGAGCCAGTTACTGCATCTGTGTCTCACACATGAGTGGCAGGGACCCAAGCACTTGGACCATCTCCTCCTTCACGGCTTCTCCAGGAGGCCAGCTCCGCAGCGTCTCTCTCCAACACAGATGTTGTTCTGGCAGGAAGGCTCCAGATGAAAACATCCATGTGCAGCTTGCTCTATTTCCCTTTAGCCCTCTCTCTAAAAGACTGACTCAGATGGAAGGCTCAGATGGCCCCTGACCACCGCCTATAGCTGTCTGAGCAGCTGTCTTGTGCTGGTAACAGCAGATGAGCTGTGTGTGGTACACAAGGGCCAAGGGCTACAGGACAGGCATGTTCTCCTTGTCACGGGGATGTGCCACCCAGGCCCAGGCCCATGCAGGGTGGGGTGCACTGTGCTACAGCAAGATGTGAGGATGTTGTGCCGGTTTTTGAAACCCCCAGATAATCATCCAGTCTGAAGTCGGTGCTGAGGCAAAAAGGTGGTTTATTCAGGTTAGCCTAGGTAACCCAGCGACCTCCCCCAGCCCAGCATGGCTGGGCGGGGGAGGGGCAGCCGCAGCTGAGGCTGCAAAGATCCACAAGGAGGACAAAAGAAGCGCAAGCCAGAAGAGCCAAGGGAAGCCCCCAGTTCTTATACATTTCAGGCTATTAATTATACAGTCATGATTTAGTAGGCTTCTATTGGTGGGTTTGAAACAAGCAATTTTCAAAAAGTACAAATCAATGAGCTATTGGGCTGTGAATCTTAGCAAACACCAGGTACCTCCTTCCTGAGGAGTGGTCTGCCTTCGTGACCTGCCAGGTGTCCTGCCGGGTGTCACGTAGACTATCAGGCCTGAGGTTCACACAGCCCCCAGCCAAGCCATTAAGGCAGAATCACAAAAGGCAGAAAACGCCTAGGTTCTTCAAGGACAGAGGGAGCAGAGCGCATGCTGTGGCCTTGCACGGGGAACAGGTTGTTGATAAGATCCCCAGCTCCAGCTGCATAAGGACTAAGACTCTCCGTTCAGTCCTCAGTGGGGACAGACCCCCTCACCCACCCAAGGGTGATCATGAACACGTGTGCTGAATTGCTCCTTGTGGTCACCTTGTCGTTGCAGTTAGGACTATGATTAAGGCTGGGGTTAAGGTTAAGGTCTTGGTCAGGGTTAAGGTTCAGGACAGCTGCTGGTTAAAGTTAGGGTTAGTGTGAGGTTAGGATTAGAGACTCGTGCCAGTCCAGCTGTAATGAGTGAAAGCATGTCCTACACCAGCAGCAAGTCCTTCAGAATCTGGAAGAGGCACCTAGCTCCCAGCCCAGGACCAATAGGAGAGGCGCGAGGGTGGCCTTGGCTGGCCAAGTGCCATTAGGAGAGGCGCTAGGGCGGGCCTGCCTGGACCAGAGCCAAGAAAAGCAGCGCGAGGTCGGGCCTGGATAACCCAGGGCCAAATGGAGCAGCGCGACAGGAGGACCTGGCTGGTCCAGAGCCAATAGGATCGGCTCGAGGTTGGGCCTGCCTGGCCCAAGGCCAATAGAAGCGGTGCGAGGGCGGGCCTGGCTAGCCCAGGGCAAATAGGAGAGCGCAAGGTCGGGCCTGGCTGGCCCAGGGCCAATACAAGTGGCGCGAGGGAGGGCCTGGCTGGCCCCAGGCCAAATGGAGTGGTGTGAGGGCAGGCCTGGCTGGCCCAGGGCAAATAGGAGCGGCGCGAGGGCGGGTTTGGCTGGCTCTGGGCCAACAGGAGTGGCGGGAAGGCGGGCCTGCCTGGCCCAAGATTAATAGAAGGGCGCGAGGGCAGGCCTGGCTGGCTCTAGTCCAATAGGAGCGGCACGAGGGCGGGCCTGGCTGACCCAGGTCCAATAGAAGCGGCACAAGGTCGGGCCTGCCTGGCCCAGTGCCAAATGGGGCAGAGGCCGGGCGGGCCTGGCTGGCCCTGGGCCAATAGGAGCGGCACGAGGGCGGGCCTGGCTGGCCCGGGGCCAATAGGAGCGGCGCGAGGGTGGCTCGTGCCCAGCAGTTTGGGTTCCGCACACAGTCAGTTTGGGGGCGGGCCAGCGGCTCGCACGTGGTGGCACGTGTCCTCCTGCAGCTGGCGGCGGGAGAATTCGGACGCCTCCCGCTGGTCCCTGGGCGCCCGCGGCCTGCAGGAGCCGGCGGACAGGCGGGCAGCCCGGGAGCCCGCGCTCGTGGTCCCGGTCAGGAGCCCCGGCAGCGCTGGAGCGGCGGCCTGGGTGAGTGTTTCTGGCGGTGGAGCCCTGGTGCGGGAGTCCCGGGTGGTGCTCGGGGAGCCCCCTGGGCGCCCGCGGTGGAGGGAGGAGGGCGTTGGGGGCCGGGGGTGTGGGCTTGTGGGCGGCGGGCTGCGGCCGCCGGAGGAAGCTGTGGGAAGGGGCCGAGTGGGCCGTGTGTGCGTCTGCCCTGTGGGGTGCTGGGGTGTGTGGGGCGTCCGCGCTGTGGACCCTGCCCGGTGTCCGGCCGCGGGCTCCCGCCTGGTGTCCGGCCGCGGGCTCCCGCCTGGTGTCCAGGTGAAGGCTGGCAGGACGTTTAGGTTAGGGGTGAGAAGTGGACTGCCTCACTGTGGGAGTCATGAGTTGCTCCAGGATCAGTTGTTTCCACTCTGCAGGTGTGCTTGGCTGCACCAGGGAGGTGGAAAAAAAAAAAAAAAAAAAAAAAAACCAGGGGTTTTTTCTTCTCTGGCCATCCCAGCCCAGGTGCCCTAAACCTCCTGCTCTCACACTGACTGTCCTGGCAGGGAGCCCTCCACCCCAGGTCTTTAATCCTTTTCGATTTGACTCTA